>NC_047660.1:138691396-138855641 GCF_011762505.2 Arvicanthis niloticus
TTTCAACGGTTCACCACAGGTAAATCCTCTTCACTGTACACAACAGGGATGTCTTGTCCCCCACTGTAAACCACAAGGACATCCTTCTGTGCACAACAGGGATGTCTTACCACGTCCCACCCACAGGATGTCCTCTGCACTCTCCACTACAAGGACATCCGTCTCACTCTCCAACAAAGAGACATTCTCTTGGGCACCACAGAACTTTGTCCTTACTGTCCACAAGTCTGTCATCCACAACTGTCCACCACAGTGAAATCCTTTCAACTCTCCATGACAGGGGGAAATCCTCCAAAACTGTCCCAAACCAGGGGCACGTCCTCTCCACTATCAAAACAGAGTGAAGTCACTTCCACTGTAACAACAGGGACATCCTCCCCAACTGTGAACAACCGGGATGTCCTAACCACTGTCCACCACAGAGATGTCTCCGCATTCTGCAAATATGGACATCCTTCTGACTATGCACCACAGGAACATTCTGCAGTGCACCCAGTAGCATCCTCCCCACTGTCCACTACAGTGAAAACCTCCCCACTTTCCACCACAGGGATGTACTCCCCACTGTCTACAACTATGGATGTCCTTCCACAATTCACAATAGAAAGGTCCTCCTTGCTGTCCACCACAAGGGACATCCTCCTCACTGTCCACGTCAGTGACATCCTCCCCTCAGATATAACAGGAATGTCCTTCCCACGTTCACCACAGGGAACTCTTTTTTCAATGTCCACAACAGGGTCGTTTTTCATCCCACGGTCCACAACATATATGTCCTTTTCACTCTACACCACAGGACCTCCTTCCAACTGTCCACACAGGGAAGTCCTCTCTACTGTCCATCACAGGGATGTCCTTTCCACTGTACACCACAGGGACGTCCTCTGCACTGTCCACAACAGGCAGTCCTTCCCAACTGTCCACCATAAGAAAGGTACACCCTACTGTCCCAAACAGGAATGTACTGTCAATGTCCACCTCAATGATGTCCTTTCCTCTATTACCACAGGGACATTCTTCCCACTGTTTACACAGTGACTTCCTCCCCAATGTCCACCAGAGTGACACCCTTCCCACTGTTCACCACAAGGAGTTCTTCCCAATGTCCACAACAGGGATGTTCTTCCCATTTGGGAGCTGACTTTTAGCAGAAAGTCTATCAGCTTTGCAGCCATCTTGAGCCATATACCCTGAGGTGAGACTTGATTTTCAAACAGCCTACAACAGCTGAAGCACACTCTGATATCCCACATATTTTGTTTTGTTGTTTTACTGCCCCCAGCTGCAAGGCGCACATGGTAGCCACGCCTGCAAAGCATGCAGTTCATGTTCTGTCCACATGCTATCCATGCCATACATGCCTGTAAGGTGCATGTGGTATCCACGCCTGTAAGGCTTACATCATATCAACACCTGCAAGGCATGTAGTATCCATGCGTCTACAAGGCAGGTGGCCAAAGGATATAAATACCCCAGATTTCCCTTCAATAAAAGAGACCTGAGACTTGATCAGAACCTCTGTCTTGTCTCCATTGTTGTCTCTTCCCCTTAACCCCCCCCCCTCTCGCTAGACCCTGACCCTCAGACCGGAGCGGCAGCTTGGGCTGGGAAACAGTGGCCACCAAGTGCGGAGTGGAGGGGGCTGCAACATTACCACAGTCCCAACATAAATGTCCTTCCCACTGTTCAGCACAGGGACCTTCTTCCCACTGTCCACCACAGGGAGGTCCTCTCTACTGTTCACCAAAGTGATGTCCTTTTTATTGTCCACCACAGGGATGTCCTCACCACTGTCCACAACAGGGATGTTCTTCCCACTGTCCACCACAGAAACGTCCTCCACATTGTCCACCACAGGAACGTACAACCCACTGTTCTCCACAGGGACATCTTCCCACTGTCCAAAAAAGTTATGTCCTCTCCACTGTCCACCAAAAAAATGTCCTTCATACAGTTTACCACAGAGAGGTCCTCCCTGTTGTCCACCAAAGTTATGTCCTTACCACTGTCCACCACAGTGATGTCCTTACCCCTTTCCACCACAGGGACGTCCTTCCCAGTGTCCCCCACAGGGAGGTACTCCCCACTGTCCACAAGAAGGACATCCATCCCACTGTTCACCACTAGGAGGTCCTTCCAAATGTCCACAACAGGGATGTCTTTCCCACTGTCCACAAAATAAATGTCCTTCCCACTGTCCACCACAAGGACCTTCATCCCACTGTCCACAACAGGGAGGTCCTCTCTACTTTCCACCAAAGTAATGTCCTTTCCACTCTCACCACAGGGACGTCCTTGCCAATGTCCACAACAGGGATGTTCTTCCCACTGTCCACCACAGAAACGTGTTCCCTGCTATCCACCACAGGTACATTCTTCCCACTGTCTACCATAAAAACCTCATCTTCACTGTCCAAAACAGAGATATCCTCCCCACTGTCCACAACAGGAACATCCTCACCAATGTCCAACACAGGGGTGTCATTCCAATTGTTCACCACAGGGACATCCTCCCCACTGTGCAAAACAGGGACATCCTCCTGTGTACAACAGGGACATCCTCATGACTGTGCAACACAAGGACATCTTGCAGTGCACACCAAGAATGTCCTCACCACTGTCCACTCTAGAGATGTCCTCTGCACTTTCCACAACAGGGACATCCTTCCCAGGGTCCACCAAAGTGAAGTTTTCCTGTGCAACACAGATACATCCTTACCACTGTCCACCACAGGGACGTTCTCCCCACTGTACACCCCAGTGACATCCTGCCCACTGTCCACCACAGGGATATCCTCCCCACTGTCCACCACAGGGACGTCCTTCTCACTGTCCAAAAAAGTGACGTCCTTCCCACAGTCCACAACAGGTACATTCTTCCCACCATCCACCACAGAGACATCCAGCACACTGGATACCACAGACATATTTTCCCCACTGTCCACCACAGAGTCATCCACCTGTATAGCACATGGGTGTCCTTACCACTGTCCACAACAATATCCAGCACAGTGATATTCTTCCCACTGTTAACCAAAGGGACATCCTCCCTGCTGTGCACCACAGGGACATCCTCCTGTGCACAACAGGGATGACCTCACCAATGTCCACCACAGAGGTCCTCCCCACTCAACACCATACAGAAATCCTTCCCACTATCCACCCAGGGGCATTCACTACTACACCACTGAAACTTACACCCAACTGTCCACAAGGACGTCCTCCCCACAGTCCACCATAGTGAAATTTTCCCCACTGTCCACCACAGGTCCTTCCTCCCCACTATCCACCACATGGATGTCCTCCACAATGTAAACCACAGGAATGTCCTCCTCATGGTTTACTACAGAGAAGTCCTCCCCACAGTCCACCACAGAGACATACTTCTCACTGTCCACCACAGGGACATCTTTCCCAATGTCCACCACATGGTCATCCTCCCAACTATCCACTACAGTGACATCCTTAACACTTACCACAACAGGGAGGTTTTCACCCTTGTCCACCACAGGGACATCCTTCCCACAGTCCAACACAGGGAGATCCTTCCCACTATCCACCACAGTGATGTACATTCCAATGTCGATCACAGAGACATCCTTTCCACTGTCCACCAGAGGGAGGTCCTCTCCACTGTCCATAAAAGCGATGTCCTTTCAATTGTCCAACATAGTGTCATCCTCCTCACTGTCCACAACAGGGATGTCCTTCCCAGTGTTTACCACAAGGACATTCTCCCCACTGTCCACCACAGGAATATCCTTTCCATTGTCCACCACAGGGACGTCCTCACTAATGTCCACCAAAGGGACATCTTTCCCACTGTCCAACACAGGGATGTTTTCCCCACAGTCCACAACAGGTACATTCTTCCCACCATCCACCACAGAGACATCCAGCACACTGGACACCACAGAGATATTTTCCCCACTGTCCACCACAGAGTCGTCCACCTGTATAGCACATGGGTGTCCTTACCACTGTCCACAACAATATCCAGCACAGTGATATTCTTCCCACTGTTAACCAAAGGGACATCCTCCTGTGCACAACAGGGATGACCTCACCAATGTCCACCACAGAGATGTCCTCCCCACTCAACACCATACAGAAATCCTTCCCACTATCCACCCAGGGGCGTTCTCCACTACACCACTGAAACTTACACCCAACTGTCCACAAGGACGTCCTCCCCACAGTCCACCATAGTGAAATTTTCCCCACTGTCCACCACAGGTCCTTCCTCCCTACTGTCCACCACATGGATGTCCTCCACAGTGTAAACCACAGGAATGTCCTGCTCACGGTTTACTACAGAGAAATCCTCCCCACAGTCCACCACAGAGATGTACTTCCCACTGTCCACCACAGGGACATCCTTACCACTGTCCACCACAGGGACATCCTTACCACTGTCCACCAGAGGGATATCCTTCCCACTGGCCACCACAGGGATGTCCTCATTAATGTCCACCAAATGGACATTTTTTCCACTGTCCAAGACAGGGATGTTTTCCCCACAGTCCACAACAGGTATATTCTTCCCACCATCCACAACAGATATGCCAACCCCTCTGAACACCACAGGAATGTTTTACAAACTGTCTACCACAGGAAAGGAATCCTGTGTACCAAAGGATGTCCTTACCCCTGTCAACCACAGGGTCATCCTCAACAATTAACAGGACAGCGACGTCCTTCTTTCTGTTGATCACAGGGACACCCACCCCACTGTGCACCAGAGGGACATCCTCCTTTGTAGAACAGAGATGTCATCACCAATTAGCAGTACAGGGACATCCTTTCCAATGTCCTCTGAAGGGACGTTCTACACACTATCCACCAGAGAAAGGTCCTCCCCACTGTCCACCACAGGAATGTCCTCTCCACTGTACACTAAAGGGATGTTTTTCCCAATGTCCACCACAGGGACGTCCTCCCAACTGTCCCCCACAGGGACATCCTCCCCACTGTCAACCACAGGTACATCCTTCCTACTGTCCACAACAGGGTCGTGCTCCCTACTGTCCCCCACAGTGACATCCTTCCCACTGTCCACCACAGGAAGGCCTTCTCCACAGTCCACCACAGGGACATCCCTCCCACTGTACACCACAGGGATGTTTTCCCTACAGTCCACCACAGGTGCATTCTTTCCACCATCTCCCAAAGAGATTTCCACCCCAATGGCCACCACAGGGACTTCCTCCTGAGTACCAACAGGACGTCCTTAACACTGTCCACCAAGGGTCATCCTCACCAATGTCACCACAGGGATGTCGTTCTCACTGTTAACCCCAGTGACATCCTCCCCACAGTGTACAACAGGGAACATCTTCCTGTGCATTCCAGGGAGGACATCCTCACCAATGTCTACCACAGAGATGTCTTCTGCACTCTCCACCATACAGACATTCTTCCTACTATCTACCACAGGGAGGTTCTCCAGTCCACCACAGGAACTTCCTTCCCACTGTCCACCCACACAGATGTCCTCTGCAGTGTAATCCACAGGAATGTCCTCCTCACTGTCCACAAGAGAGAAGTCCTTCGCACTATCCACCACAGGGACATCCTTCCCATGGTCCACTACAGTGACATCCTCCCCTCTGTTCACAACAGGGATGTCCTACTCACTGTCAACAACAGAGAGGTTCTCCCTGCTGTCCACCACAGGGACGTCCTTCCTACTGTCCACCACAGGGTCATCCTCTCCAATGTCCACCACAGGGACATCCTTCCCACTCTTCTCCAGAGGGACATGCTTTTCACTGTGCACAACAGGGACATCCTCCTCTGCACAACAGAGATGTCCTCCACACTATGCACCACAGGGACATCCTCCTGTGCACAACAAGGATGTTCTTACCACTGTCCTCTTCAGAGATGTCATCTGCACTCTCCACTACAGGGACATGCTTACCACTATCCACCAAAGTGACATTCTCTTGTGCACCACAGGAATGTCCTCCCCACTGTATACAAGGTCATCATTCCCAATATCCACCACAGTGAAATCCACTCTACTGTCTACCACAGGGATGTTCTCCCAACTGTCCACCACAGGGATGTCTTCCCAACTGTCAAACACAGTAACGTTCTTCCCACTGTAAACCACAGTGACATCCTCCCAACTGTGCACCACAAGGACATCCTCCTGTGCAAAACAGGAATCACCTCACCAATGTCCACCACAGAAATGTCCTCCACACGCACCACCATACAGAAATCCTTCCCACTATCCACCACAGGGATATTCTCTACTGCACCACAGAAACTTACTCCCTACTGTCTACAAGGACATCCTTCCCACAGTCTACAACAGTGAAATTCTTCCCACTGTCCACCACAGGGACTTTCTCCCCGCTGTCCACCACATGGATGTCCTCCACACTGTAAACCACAGAAATGTCCTCCTCACAGTTCACTACAGAGAAGTCCTCCACACTGTCCACCACAGGGATGTCCTTCCCACTGTCCACCTCAGTGACGTCCTCCCCACTGTCCACCACAGAGACGTCTTTCCTACGGTCCAACACAGGGATGTCCTCCCTACTGTCCACTACAGGGATGTCCTTCTGCCTGTACACCACAGGGATGTCCTCACCACTGTCCACATAAGGGACATCCTTCCTACTGTCCACCACATGGATGTCCTTCCCACTGTCCACCATGGCGACTTCCTTCCCACTGTCCACCACAGGGATGTCCTTCCCACTGTCTACCCAAGGGACATCCTTCCCACTGTCCACCAGAGTGACATCCTTCCAACTGTCCACCACACAGACATCCTACCCACTGTCCTCCACAGGGACATCATCCCTTCTATCCACTACAGTGATGTCCTTCCCACTGTCCAACAAAAGGATGTCTTTCCCAGTGTCCACCACAGGGACATCCTCCAATCTGTCCACCACAGGGACATTCTCCTAACTATCCATCAAAGGAACATCCTTACCAATTTCCAAAACAGGGATGTTTTCACCACTGTCCACCACAGGGACATCCTTCCCACTGTCCACTACAGGGAGATCCTCTCCACTATCCACCACAGTGATGCATGTTCCACTGTTTACCACAGAGATGTCCTTCCCACAGTCCAGCACAGGGAGGTCCTCTCCACTGTCCACCACAGGGACATTCTTTCAATTGTTCGCCACAGGGACGTCCTCCCCACTGTACACCCCAGTGACATCCTGCCCACTGTCCACCACAGGGACGTTCTTTCAATTGTTCACCACAGGGACGTCCTCCCCACTGTACACCCCAGTGACATCCTGCCCACTGTCCACGACAGGGACGTCCTTCCCACTCTCCACCACAGGGATGTCCTTCCCACTGTCCACCAAAGTGACGTCCTTCCCACTGTTCACCACAGGGATGTCCTTCCCACTGTCCATCACAGAGAGGTCCTACCCACTGTCAACCACAGGGACATCCTCTGCTCATTCCACCAGAGGGACGTCCTTGCTACTGTTCACCACAGGGTCATCCTTTTCACAGTTAACCATAGGGACGTCCTTCCAACTGTCCACCAACAAGATCTATTACCTACTGTTCACCAAAATGACCTCCTTCTTATTGTCCTACAAAGGGACGTCCTTAACTCTGTACACCACAGAGACAACTGCCAAAGTGTACACCACAAGGACATCCTCCCCAAAGTCAACCACAGGGACATCCTTCCCACTGAGCACAACAGGGACACCCTAACCACTGTCCAACACAGTGCTGTCCTTCCTACTATCCACCACAGGGAGGTATTCTCCATTGTCCACCACAGGGATGTCATCCCCACTGTCCACCACTGGGACTTCCTTCCCACTGTCCACCACAGGAAGGTCCTCTCCACTGTCCACCACAGTGACATTCTTTCAACTGTCCACCACAGAAATGTCCTCATCACTGTCCACCAGAGGGATAAATTTCCCACTGTCCACCACAGAGAGTTCCTCTGCGCTGTCCACCACTGGGACATGCTTCCCACTGTCCACCACAGGGAAATCCTACCCACTGTCTACCACAGGTAGGTCTTCCCCACCTTCCACCACAAAGATGTCCTCACCACAGTTTACCACAGGAATGTCCTTTCCACTGTTCACCAAAGGGACATCCTTCCCACTGTACACCTCAGGAACATCCTCCCAACTGAACACCACAGGGACATCCTCCTCCCTGTCCATCACAGGGACGTCCTTTTTACTACCCAATACAGAAACATCCTTCCCACTGTCCACAACATAAATGTCCTCTTCACTGTCCATCACAGGGACATACTTCCCACTTTCCTACAAAGGGTCATTTTTCTCACTGTTCACCACGGGGACATCCTCGCAACTGTCCACCACAGGGACATAATCCCCACTGTCCACCACAGGGATGTCCTTTAACTCTACACAACTGGGTCATCCTTCCTACTGTCCACAACAAGGACTTCATTCCAATTGTCCACCTAAGAAAGGTCCTACCCACTGTCCACCACAGGAACGTCTTACCCATTGTAAACCACAGGGAAGTCACCCCACAGTCCACCACAGGGATGTCCTCTCCACTGTCCACCAAATGGACGTTTTTCCTGCTGTCCACAACAGGGACATCCTAACTATTGTTCACCACAGTGATGTCCATTCCACTGTCGACCACAGGGATGTTCTTTCCACTGTCCAGCACAGAAACATCCTCATCACTGTCTACCACAGGGATGTAGTTCTCACAGTCCACCACAGAGATTTCTTTTCCACTGTCCACCACAGGGACGTTCTTCCCACTGTCCACCAGAGGGAGGTCTACCCACTGTAAACCATAGGGACATTCTCCAAACTGTCCACCACAGGGACATCCTCCCCACTGTCCACCACAGTGACGACCTTCGCACTGTCCACCACAGGGATGCCCATTCCACTGTCCAACAAAGTGATGTCCTTCCCACTGTGCAGAACAAGGACATCCTCCCAACTGTCCACAACAAGGATATCTTTCCCACCATTCACAACAAGGACATCCTCCCCACTCTCCACAACAGGGAAATTCTTCCCCCTGTCCACCACAGAGAGGTCCTCCCCACTGTCCACCACAGGGACATACTCCCCACTGTCCACCAGAGTGAGTTGCTCTCCACTGTCCACCAAAGGGATGTCCTTCCACTGTCCACCTCAGGGTCATCCTTACCAATGTCCAGCACAGTGACGTCTTTTCCTCTGTTCACCACAGGGACATCCTGACTACAGTGCACCACAGGAACATCCTTCTGTGTATAACAGGGACGTCCTCTCCACTGTGGACCATAGGGACATCCTTTCCACAGTCCACCACAGGGACGTCCTTGCCACTGTCCACCACGGGGATGTTTGTCCCACTGTCCAGCACAGAAACATCCTCCCTACTGTTCACCACAGGTATGTCCTTCCCACTGTTCTCCACAAGGACGTCCTACTCACTGTCCACACAGGGACGTCCTCTACACTGTCAGCAACTGGGACTTCCTTCCCACTGTCCACCACAGGAATATTCTCTCCACTGTCTAACACAGGGATATCCTTTCAACTGTACACTACAGAAATGTCCTCATCACTGTCCACCAGAGAGATGTCTTTCCCACTGTCTACCACAGAAAGGTTCTCCCCACCTTGTACACAGGGATGTCCTTTCCACTGTCCACCACAGGGATGTCCTCCCAACTGTCCACCAAAGGGACATCCTCCCCACTGTCCACCACAGGGATGTCCTCCACACTGTGTACCACAGAGACATCCTTCTGTATACAACAGGGACTTCCTCACCACTGTGGAACAAAGGGATTTCTTTTCCACTGTCTGCAAAAGAATGTCCTTCCCACTGTCCACCACAGGAAGGTCCTCCCCAATGTCCACCACAGGGATGCCATTTTTACTGTCCACCAAAAAACGTCCTCCTCACTGTCCAAAACAGAGAAGTCCTCCACACTGTCCAACACAGGGACATCCTACCTAGTTTCTACCACAGGGAGGTCCTACACACAGTCCACCACAGAGACATCCTTCCCACTGTTCACCACAGAAACATCCTCCCCATTGTGCACCACAGGGACATCCTCCTGTGCACCATGGGACATCCTTACCACTGGGAACCACAGGGACATCCTTCCCAATGACCACCACAGTGAAGTAATTTTTATGGTCCACCACAGAAATGTCTTACAAACGGTTCCCCACAGTGACGTCCTTCCCACTGTCCACCACAGAAAGGTACTACACACTGTCCACCAGAGGGACATTCTACCCACTGTCCACAACAAGTAGGTCCTCCCCACCATCCACCAGAGGGATGTCCTTCCCACTGTCCTCCACAAGGACAAATTTTCTACTGTCCACCAAAGGGATGTCCTACCCACTGTCCAACAAATGGATGGCCTCTAAACTGTCCACCACAGGGAATTCCTTCCCACTGTCCACCACAGAAACGTCCTGCCTACTGTCCACCACTGGGACATCCTTTCCACTATCCACCACAGGAACGTCCTCCTGTGCACCACAAGAAATTCCTTACCACAGTCCACCACAGAGTCGTCCTCACCAATGTCCAGCAAAATGATGACCTTTCCTCTGTTCACCACAGGGACATCCTCCCCATAGTGCACCACAAGGACATCCTTCAGTGTACAACAGGGCCTCCTCATTACTCTGGACCACAGGGAAATCCTTTCCACTGTCCACAACAGGGACGTCCTTCCCACTGCCTACCACAGGGACATCCTTCCCACTTTCCTCCACAAAAAATATCCTCCCTACTGTTCACCACAGGTATATCCTTCCCACTGTCCACCACAGGGACGTCCTTCCCACTGTCCACTACAGGGAGTCCTCTCCACGCTCCACCACAAGGATGTCCTCTCCACTGTCAACCAAAGGGACATCCTTCTCAATGTCCACCAAAGGGAAGATCTTCACACTGTACACCATAGGGATATCCTCCCCATTGTCCACTACAATGACGTCCTCCCCACTGTCCACCAGAAAGAGGTCTTCTCATTGTCCACCACAGGGATGTCCTTTCTACTGTCCATCAAAGGGAAGTCCTCACCACTGTCCACCCAAGAGATTTCCTACACACTCTACACTACAGGGACATACTTTCCATAGTCCACCAAAGAGAAATTCTCATGTGCACCACAGAAATGTCCTCACCACTGTCCACAACAGGGACATCGTCCCCACTGTCTACCACAGCTACATCCTTACCATTGTCCACAACAGAAACGTATTCTCCATTGTCCTCCATGAGGACGTCCTCCCCTTTGTCCACCACAGGGACATCCTTCCCACTGTTCACCACAGGGACGTCCTTCTCACTGTCCACCAAAGGGACATCCTTCCCACTGTCCAACACAGGAATGTCCTCTCCACTGTCAACTACTGTGACATGCTGTTTACTGTCCACCACAGAAACATCTCACCACTGTCCAACACAGGGACGTCTTTTCCAGTGTCCTCCAAAGAGAGATCCTCCTCGATCTCCACCACAGGGACATCCTTCCCATTGTCTACCACAGAAACGTACTCCCCACTGTCCAAAAAAGTGACGTCCTCCCCACTGTCCACCACATGCACATCCTACCCACTGTCTACCACAGGGAGGTTCTCCCCACTGTCCACCACAGAAACATCCTCCCCACATTTCAAAACAGGGACGTCCTCTCCATGGTTCACCACAGGGATGTCCTACCCACTTTCTACCCCAGGGAGGTCCTATCCACACTCCACCACAGGGACATCCTTTCCACTGTTTACCACAGAAACATTCTTTCTACTGTGCACCACAGAGGTATCCTTCTGTGTACAAAAGCCATCCTCACCACTGTGGACCACAGGGACATCCTTTTCACTGTCCACAACTGGGAAGTCCTTCCCACTGTTCATCACAGGGATGCCATTTTTATTGTCCACCACAGAAACGTCCTACCCACTGTACATCACAGTGATTTCCTTCCCACTGTCCACCACAGAAAGGTCATACACACTGTCCACAGAGGGACATCCTACCCACTGTATACCACAAGGAGGTCCTCCCCACAGTCCACCAGAGGGACATTCTTTTCACTGTCCACCAAAGGGATGTATTTCCTACTGTCCAACAAAGAGACATCCTACCACTGTCCAACAAATGGATGTCCTTCCCACTGTCCACAAGCGGGACGTCCTCTCTACTGTCCAGCACAGGGAATTTCTTCCCAATGTCCAACACAGAGAGGTCTTTCCAACTGTCCACCACAGGAACGTCCTCCTCACTCTCCACCACAGGGACATCCTTCCCAATGTTCAACACAGTTATGTCCTTTCCACTGTCCCCCACTGGGATGCCCTCCCCATGTCCATCACTGGGATGTCCTCCTGTGTACCCCAAGGACGACCTTGCCACTGTCCATCACAAAGTCGTCCTCACCAATGTCCAGTATAGTGATGTCCTTCCCACTGTTCACCACAGAGGCATCCTTCCCACTGTGCACCACAGGGACATCCTCTTGTGCACCACAGGGATGTCCTCAAAACTGTGTATCACAGGGACATCATCCTGTGCACAACAGGGATATCCTCACCACTGTGCAACACAGGCACATCCTTTCCAATGTCCACCACAGGGACGTCCTCCCCACTGTCTACCACAGATAGGTCCACCACACTGTCCACCAAGGGACGTCCTTACAATTGTCCACCCCAGGGTCTTCCTCACCAATGTCCACTACAGGGACATCCTTCCTACTGTTCACCACAGGGACATCCTCCTGTGTAAAACAGGGACGTCCTCACCAATGTAGATCCCAGGGACATCCTTTCCACTGTCCACAACAGGTACATCTTTCCCACTGTCCACCACAGTGGCATCCTTTCCACTGTCTAGCACAGAAACATCCTCACTACTGTTCATCACAGGAATGTCCTTCCCACTGTCCACTACAGGGACCTCCCTTCCACTGTCCATTCCAGAGAGGTCCTCCCCGCTGCCCACCACAGGGAAAACTTACCCACTGTTCATCTCAGGGTGGTCCTATCCACTGTCCTCCATGAGGATGTCCTCCCCACTGTCCACCAAAGGGATGTCTTTCCCACTGTCCACCAAAAGGACGATGTACACAATGTCCACCACAGGGACATCCTATCCACTGTCCACCACAGGGACTTACTTCCCACTGTCCAACAAAGGGACGTCCTTCCGACTGTCCACAAGAGGGACGTTCTCCCAATTCTCCACCATATGGACACCCTCTCCACTGTGCACCACATATACATCCTCCTGTTCAAAACAGTGACATCCTTATTGCTGTGAACCACAGGAACGTCCTCTGGTGCGTGCCAGGGATGTCCTCACCACTGTTCACCCCAGAGATGTCCTATGCACTCTCTACTACAGGGACATATTTCCCACAGTCCACCCAAGGGATGTTCTTTTGTGCACTGCAGAAATGTCCTCACTACTATCCACCACAGGGACATGGAACACACTGTCCACCACAGCAACATCCTAACCACTGTCCACCACAGAAAGGTCGTCTCCACTATCCACCACAAGGATGTCCTTCCCACTGTCTAACAAAGGGACGATCAACACACTGTCCACCCCAGGGACATCCTTCCCACTGTCCAAAACAGGGATGTCCTCCCCACTGTCCACCACCGGTTGTCCTTCCCACTGTCTACCACAGAAAGGTCCTTTCCACTGTCCACCACAGTGACATCCTCCCAACTCTCCACCACAGAGACATCCTTCGCACTGTCCACCAAAGGAAGGTCCTCTCCACTGTCCACCAGAGACACATGCTTTTTACTGTCCACCACAGAAACATCAGAAAACAATCTACCACAGGGATGTCTTTCTCACTGTCCTCCAAAGAAATATCCTCTTCACTTTCCACCACAGGGATGCCCTTCCCACTGTCTACCTCAGAAACGTCCTCCCCACTTTCAAAAAAGTGACGTCCTCCCCACTGTCTAAAACAGGGACTTCCTACACACTGTCTACCACAGGGAGGTCCTCCACAATGTCCACCACAGAAATGTCCTATTCACTGTCCACAACAGGGACGTTCTTCCCACTGTCCACCAAAGAAGCATCTTTTCCATTGTCCACTACATGAACGTCCTCACACTGTGCACCACAGGGAAATCCTCCAGTGCACAACAGGGATGTCTTCACAACTGTGCACCACAGGAACATTCTCCAGTGCACAACAAAGACGTCCTTCACACTGTCCACCACAGAGAGGTCCTCTCTGCCATCCACCACAGAAATGTCCTTCCTACTATCCACCACAGAAACGTCATCCCTACTGTCCATCATAGTAACATCCTTCAAACTGTCCACCAAAGTGATGTCCTCCCCGCTGTCCAGCACAGGGATGTCCTTCCCACTGTCCACCACAAGTAGGTAATCCCCAATGTCCACCACAGGGATGTCCTCCCCACTGTTCAAAACATTGACATCCTGCCCACTGTCAACCACAGAAATGTCCTTCACACTATGCACCACAGGGAGGTCCTCACCACTGTCCACCACAGGAACATCCTTCCCACTGTCCACCAAATAGTGGTCCTCTCCACTGTCCACCACAGTGACGTTTTTTCCACTTTCCATCACAGAAATATCTTCCATGCTGTCCACCACAGGGACATTCTGCCCACTGCCCACCACAGGGATGTCCTTCCAACAGTCCACAACAGGAATATCCTACACACTGTCCACCACAGTGTGGTCCTCCCCATTGTCCACCACAGAAACCTCCTCTTCACTGTACAAATCAGGGGCTCCTCACCTCTGTCCTCCACATGGACGTCCAGCCCACGGTCCACCAAATTGACATCCTGACCACTGTCCACTACAGGAACATGCTCTCCATATCCATCACAGGAACGTTTTTTCCGACTGGCCCACACAGAAACCTCCTCCCCACTGTCCACAACTGAACCGTCCATCCCACTCCCCACCACAGAGATGTCCTTCCCAATGTCCAGCACAGAAACTTCCTCTCCACTGTCCACCAAAGGGACATCATTCCCACTGTCCACCACAGGGACAACTTTCCCACTGTCCACCACAAGGACTTGCTACCCACTGTCCACCACAGGGACATCTCCCACTGTGCACCATAGGGACATCTTCCTGTGCACAACAGGGACCTCCTCACCACTGTGTATCACAGGGACATCCTTTCCACTGTCCACCACAGGAACAACCTCCCCACTGTCCATCACAGAGATGTCCTCCCTGCTGTCCACCACATGGATGTCCTTCTCTCTGTCCACCACAGGGAGGTCCTCTCCACTGTCCACCACTGTGACATCTTTCCCACTGTCCACCACATATACATCTTTCCCAATGTCCACCACAGGAAGGTCCTCTCTACTGTCCACAACAAGGACGTCCTTTTTACTGTCCACCACAGAAACATCTCACCACTGTCCACCAAAGGGATGTCTTTCTGACTGTTCACCACAGAGACTTCCTCCCCGCTGTCCACCATAGTGACATCTTTACCAATGTCCACCACAGGGATGTACTCTTCACTGTCCACCACATGGAGGTCCACCCTACTGTCCAGCACAGGGACTTCCTTCCAACTTTCCACCACAGGGACATCCTTCTCACTGTTCACCACAGGGACGTCCTCCCCACAGTCCACCACAGCGACGTCCTACTTACTGTACACCAGAGGAAGTTCCTCCCAACTGTCCACTACAGGGACTTCTTTACACCTTCCACCACAAGATCGTCCACACCAATGTCCAGCAGAGTGACATCTTTCCCACTGTTCACCACAGGGACATCCTCCCCACTTTGAACCACAGTGACATCCTTCAGTGTAAAAGAGTGATGTCCGCACCACTGTGGACCAAAGGGACATCCTTTCCACTGTCCACAATAGGGATGTGCTTCTCAATGTAACCACAGAGATGTCCTTCCCACTGTCCACCACAGAATCATTCTTCCTACAATTAACTGCAGGGATGTGCTTTCCACTGTGCACTACAGAAACATCCTCCCTATTGTTCATCACAGGGATGTCCTTCCCACTGTCAATCACAGGGATGTCCTCCCCACTGTCCACCAAAGGGATGTCCTTCTCACTCTCCAACAAAGGGGGATGTATCCACTGTCCACCACAGGAACATCCTCTCCACTGTCCACCACAGGTACATCCTCCCCACTGTCAACCAAAGGGAGGTCCTCCCTACTCCCCACCACAGGGACATCATCCCCACTGTCCACCAAAGAATCATTCTTCCCACTGTTTACCACAGGGAAATCTTCCCCATTGCGTACCACAGGGACATCCTCCTATGCTCACCAGGGATGTCCTCACCACTGTCCACCCCAGAGATGTCCTACGCACTCTCTATTACAGGGACATACTTCCCATTGTCCACCAAAGTGATGTTCTTCTGTGCACAACAGGGATGTCCTCACCACTGTGAACCACAGGGACATCCTCCTGTGTACAACAGAGACGTCCTCACCACTGTGCACTACAGGGACATCCTTTCCACTGTCCACCACAGGGACATCCTCCCCACTGTCCAACACAGAGATGTCCTCCCTGCTGTCCACCACAGGGATGTCCTTCCCTCTGTCCACCACAGAGAGGTCCTCTCCACTGTCCACCACTGTGACATCTTTTCCACTGTCCACCACATAGACATCTTTCCCACTGTCCACCACAGGGAGGTCCTCTAATGTACACAAAAGAGACATTCTTTTTACTGTCCACCACAGAAACATCTCACCACTGTCCACCACAGGGATGTCTTTCCCACAATCTACGACAGAAACTTTCTCCCCACTGTCCAAAAAAGGGATGATCTCACCACTGTCCCCCAGAGGGAATTCCTACCCACTGTCTACCACAGGGAAGTCCTCCACACTGTCCACCACAGAAATGTCCTATCCATTGTAAACCAGAGCACGTCCTTCCTACTGTCCACCAAAGTGATGTCCTTCCCATTGTTTACCACAGGGACATCCTCACAACTGTGCACCACAGGGACATCCTCCCCACTGTCTACCACAGGGACCTTCTTTCCATTGTCCAACAAAGGGATGTCCTTCCTTTTGTCCACCACAGGAATATCCTCCCCACTGTCTACCAAAGGGATGTCCTTACCACTGTCCACCAAAGGGACATCTTTCCAAAACTCAACCACACGGATGTACTCCAAAGTGTCCACCACATGTACATCCTCCCCACTGTCCACCACAGTGCTGACCTGCCCAGTGTCCACCACATGTCCACAACAGGGATGTCCTTCCCACTGTTCACCACAGAAATGTCCTCCCCACTGTTTACCACAGGGACGTCCTTCCCTCTGTCCACCAGAGGGAGTTCCTCTCCACTG
The DNA here is from genome assembly GCF_011762505.2 of Arvicanthis niloticus. NCBI lineage: Eukaryota > Metazoa > Chordata > Mammalia > Rodentia > Muridae > Arvicanthis > Arvicanthis niloticus. The sequence continues at coordinate 138,708,757 of NC_047660.1, forward strand.
TACACCACAAGGACGTCTTTCCCACAGTCCACCAAAGAAACATCCTTCCAAAGGTCCACCAAAGGGACGATCTACCCACTGTACACCACAGGGACATCCTCCCCACTGTCCAGGAGAGGGATGTCCTCCCCACTGTCCACCACAGGGAGGTCCTCTTCACTGTCCACCACAGGGACTTCCTCCCTACTGTCCACCACATAGACATCTTTCCCACTGTCCACCAAAGGAAGGTCCTCTCCACTGTCCGACAAAGGGATATCCATTTTATTGTCCACCACAGAAACATCTAACCACTGTTCACCAAAGGGACGTCTTTCCCACTGTCCTTCAAAGGGAGATCCTCCTCGCTCTCCACCACAGGGACATCTTTCTCACAGTCTACCACAGAAACGTCCTCCCCACTGTACAAAAAGGGACATCTTACCCACTGTCCACCATGGGAACTTCCTACCCACTGTTTAACACAGGGAGGTCCTCCCCACTGTCTATCACAGAAACATCCTATCCACTGTACACCAAATAGACGTCCTTCCCACTGTCCACCACAGGAAGGTTCTTTCCACTGTCAACAACAGGGACGTTCTTTCCACTGTCTATTACAGAAACGTCCTCATCACTGTCCACCCCAGTGACATCTTTCACACTGTCAACCACAGAGACTTCTTCCCTGCTGTCAACCACAGGGATTTTTCCCACTGTACACAACAGGGAGGTCCTACCCCCTCGGACCATCACAGAAGGGTCTTCCCCTCCTTCCACCACAGGGATGTCCTCCCCACTGTCCACCACAGGGACTTTCTTTCTTCTTTCTAACAACAGGACGTCCTTTTCAATGTCCACCAAAGGGACATACTCTCCACTGTCCACCAGAGGGAGGTCCACCCTACTGTCCACCACAAGAACTTCCTTTCCACTGCCTACCACAGGGATGCCTTTTCCACTCTTCTAAAAAAGTGACATCCTCCCTACTGTCCACAACCGGGACATCCTTCCCACTGTCCACCACAGAGAGGTCCTCCCCACTGTCCACCAGTGAGATGTCCTCCCCACTGTCCACCAATGGGATGTCCTTCCCACTGTCCACAAGAGAGACATTCTCCCAACTCTCCACCATAGGGACATCCTCTCTACTGTGCACCACAGGTACATCCTCCTGTGCAAAACAGGGAAATCTTTACCACTGTGCACCATAGGAACATCCTCTGGTGCAAATCAAAGACTTCCTCACCACTATCCACCCCAGAGATGTCCTACACACTCTCCACTACAGGGACCTACTTCTCACGGTCCACCAAGGGGACATTCTGTGCACCACAGAAACATCCTCAACACTGTACACAACAGGGACATTGTCACTACTGTCCACCACAGGGACGTCCTCTCCACTGTCCACCACAGGGACTTTTTTATCACTGTCCACCATAGGGTTGTCCTCACTAATGTCCAGACCAGTGATGTCCTTCCCACTGGTCACGACATGGACATCCTCCCCACTGTGAACCACAGGGACATCCTTCTGTGTACAACAAGGACGTCCTCAAGACTGTGGGTCACAGGGACTTCCTTTCCACTGTCCACAACAGGGACCTGCTTCCCACTGTCCACCACAGAGAGGTCTTTCGCACTGTCCACCACAGGGATGTCCTATCCACTGTCCACCAAAAAGACGTCCTTCCCACTCTTTACCACAAGAATGTCCTCCAAACTGTCCACCCCAGAAACATCATCCCCACTATCCACCACAACAGGGATATTCTCCCAAGTATCCACAACAGGGACATCATTCCCACTGTTCACCACAGGGATGTCCTCCTCACTGTCCACCACACTGACATCCTTCCCACTGTCCACCAGATGGAGTTCCTCCCCACTGTCCACCACAAGGACGTTCTCCCCACTGTCCACCAAAGTAATATCCTTCCCAATGTCCACCAAAGGGAAGAACTACCCACTATATACCACAGAGACATCCTCCCCACTGTCCACCACAGGGACGTCCTCCCCACTGTCCACCACAGGGACATCCTAAACACTGTCTACCAAATGGATGTACTTCCCACTGTCCACAATAGGGATGATCTCCCAACTGCCAACAACAGGGTCATCCTCCTCACTGTCCACCACAGGGACGTCCTACACACTGTCCAGCAGAGGGAGTCCTCCCCACTGTCCACCACAGGGACATCCTAAACACTGTCTACCAAATGGATGTAATTCCTACTGTCCACAATAGGGATGATCTCCCAACTGTCAACAACAGGGTCATCCTCCCCACTGTCCACAAAGGGACACCCTACCCACTGTCCACCACTGGGACTTCCTTCCCACTATCCACCACAGTAAGTTCGTCTCCACTGTGGAACACAGTCACGTCCTTTCTAATGTCCACCACAGAAACATACTCATCACTGTCCATCAGAGGGATATCTTTCCCACTGCCCACCACAGAGACTTCCTCCCTGCTGTCCACCACAGGGACATCCTTCCCACTGTCCTCCACAGGGAGGTCCTACCAACTGTCTACCAAAGGGAGGTCTTCCCCACCTTCCACCACAGTGATATCCTCCCCACTGTCCACCACAGGGACATCCTTTCCACTGTCCATCAAATAGACTTCCTTTTTGCTGTCAACCACAGGAAGGTCCATGCCACTGTCCATCACAGTGACTTCCTACCAATTGTCAACAGAGGGAGGTCCTCCTCACTGTCCACCACAGGTCCATCCTACCCACTGTCCACAACAGGTATGTCCTCCTCAGTATCCAACACAGGTATGTCCTCCCCATTCTCCACCACAGGGATATCCTCCGCACTGTCCACCAGAAGGACTTTTTCCTCTGTATCACAGGAACATCCTTTTCATGGTCCAACACTCAGACATCCTCCCCACTATCCACCACAGTGAAATCCTCCAAAATTCTCCACCACAATGTCTTCCCCCCTACTGGTCACCACAGGGATGTCCTCATCACTGTCAAACACAGGGAAATCCTCCCCACTGCAAACCACAGAGACATCCTTCCCATTGTCCACCACAGGGACATTCTCTATAGTGTCCACCACAGGGACTTCCTCTGGACTGTACACCACAGAAAAGTTTCCCCACTGTCCATCACAGGGACATCCTCCACACTGTTTACCACAGTGACGTTCTTCTCATGGTCACCATAGAAATGTCTTTCCCACTGTCCACCACAGGAAAGTCCGTCCCAATGTCCATCACAGAGACATCCTTCACACTATCCACCACAGGTACATCCTCACCACTGTTCACCACAGGTATGTCTTCCTTCAAGTCCAACAAAGAAATGTCCTACCCAATCTCCACCACAAAAATATGCTCTCCACTGTCCACCACAGGGACATCCTCCCAACTGTCCACCACAGAAATATCCTCCTCACGGTCCACAATCGAGAAGTCCTCCCCACTTTCCATCAAAGGGAAGTTCTTGCCACTGTCACCACAAAGATATTGTTTACAATGTACACCACATAGATGTCCTCCCCACTGTCCACAGGGACATGCTTCTTACGGTCCACAACAGGGACATCCTCCTCACTGTCCACCACAGAAATGCACTACCCACTGTACACCACAGGAATGTTCTCCCCAGAGTCCATCAAAAGTAAGTCTTCCCCATTGGCCATGAAAGGGACCTCCTCCTCACTGTCCACCACAGGGACATCCTTCACAAAGTCCACCACAGGGACTTCTCTAACCACTGTCCACCACAGGGATATCCTCCCCATGGTCTACCACAGGGAAGTCCTTTCCACTGTCCACCACAGGGATGTCCCTCACCAGTGTCCACCATAGGGAAGTCCTTCCCACTGTCCACAACAGGGAAGTCCTCCTCACTGTCCACCATAGAGATGTGCTCCCCACTCTCCACCACACTGATGTCCTCATCACAGTGCATTACAGGGATGTCCTCCCCACTGTAAAACACAGAGAAGTCCTCCTCATTGTCAACCACAACAATGTCCTCCCCTCTGTCCACCACAGCAATATCCTCTCCACTATCCACCACAGAAATATCCTCCCTACTGTCCACAACAGGGATATCTGGCTCAGTATCCACCAAAGGGACATCTTCCCCACTGTACAACACAGAGAAATCCTACTCACTGTCTACCATACCGCGTCCTCCTCACTGTCCACCACTATAAATCACAGGGATATCATCCCTTCTATAAACCACAGGGATATGTGCTCCACTGTCCACTACAGAAAAATCTTCCCCACTGTCCACAATGATGTCCTACTCACTGCCCACCATAAAGATGTCCTACCCACTGTCCACCACAGAAAAATCCTCCCCTCTGTCCACCATAGGGACGTTCTTCTCATTGACCTACACCGGAATATCCTCCAAACTGTCACAACAGGAGTGTCCTCTTCACCATCCATCACAGGGAAGTCCACCCCACTGTCCACAATGGGGAATTCCTTTTTACTGTTCACCACAGGAACATCCTCCACACTGTTTACCACAGTGATGACATTCTGTGCACCACAGCAAAATCACCCCACTGTTCACCACAGAGATGCCCTTTCCACTGTCCACCACAGGGACGTCCTCCCCTCTGGCCACAGCAAGGACATCCTACTGTTCACCACAGGGACATCCTCCCCACTGTCTACCAGAGGGAAGGCCTTCCCTCTGTCCACCACAGAGACGTTCTTTCCACTGTCCACCACAGGAATGTCCTCCCCACAGCCCACCACAAGGACATCCTACCCACTGTCCACCACAGTGAAATCTTTCCCATTGTCCAAAACAGGGACATCCTACCCACTATCCACCACAGGGATTTCCTCCTCACTGTCCACCACAGGGACGTCCTCGCAACTGTCCACCACAGGGATGTCCTCCACACTGTCCACCAGAATGATGTCATGAAGGATTTTCTTATGGTTCACAGGAGGAAGTCCCTCTGGTGGACAGTTGAGAATATGTTACTCTGTTGAACAATGAAATGCACATCCTTGTGGTGGACAGTGGAGAAGACGTCCTGGTTGTGCACAGTAGGGAGGATGTCTCTGTGGTGGACAATGGAAAAAATTTTACTGTGGTGGACAGAGGCAAAAACGTCCTTGTGGACTATGGGGAAGATGTTCCTGTGGTGCACAGAAGGATGTCACTGTAATCAACAGTGGGGAGGATGTCCTTGTGGTGAAAAGTGGGCAGAACTTTCCTGTTGTGCACAGGAAAACGTCCCTGTGGTAGACAGTGGATAGGACATGTCTGTGGTGGACATGTGGGAGGACATTCCAGTGTTGGACCATGAGGAGGATGTCCCTGTGGTTGACAGTGGGGAGGACATCTCTTTGGTTGACAGTGAGAAGGACATCCCTGTTGTGGACAGTGGGGAGTACATCCCTTGGTTAACAGTGGGAGGACTTCACAGTGTTTGACAGTGGGTAGGACTCCCTGTGGTGCACTGTTGTGAGGACTCACTGTGGTGGACAGTGAGGAGGATGTCCCTGTGGTGGTCAGTGGGATAGACTTCCCTGTGGTTGTCAGTGGGGAGGAAATCCCTGTCGTGGACTGTTGGGCCTTGGACGAGGTAACTTCATTTAACCTGTCACCTTTAGTCACGTAGGACACAGGTAGAGTGCTTGATTAACAAGTCTCTACCTCCAGAGATTTAAATATTAATGAATTATCAAAAGGCCAGGGGTGTAGCTAATTAAGTTATTCCCTCCCCTTTCTTCCTTCCCTATAAGATTGGTCTCCCCTGGCTTTTGGAGGGGGAAGCACGTACCACCTACATCCATTTACCATGTCATGAACAATAAAAGCTTTGGAAAACTGGACTCCACGTGTCGCATGGTCTCTCCACCAGATTCCCAGCTTTTGGAACCCTGGAACCTTGCTGATGCAGCTGCCAGCCCGCCCACTGACAGCTGCATGAATGTGGGACCTTTCGGACAGGGTGGGAAGCCCGGTGCTGAGACCCTGCCGCCGGACTCCCTCCCCCCGCTCTCGAGATTTCTTCCCCACAGTGGACAGTGGGGAGGACATCCCCATGGTGATCAGTGAGAAGGATGTCCCAGTGGTCGAAGGTAGGGAGTACTTCACTGTGGTGGACAATGAATGAGGATGACATCTTTGTGTTGGACAGTTGGGAGGATGTCCCTGGGGTAGACAGTAGGGAGGACTTCCCTGTGGTTGACAGTGAGAAGAACATCCTTGTAATGGCCAGTGCTGAGGACGTCTTTGTGGTGGATAGTGGAGAGGATTTAACAGTGATGGACAGTACAGAGGATGTCCTTGTGGTGGACCATGGAAAGGACGTTCCTGTAATGCACTGGAGGATGTCCTGGAGGTGGACATTGGGGAGAATGTCCCTGTGGTAGACAGTGCGAAGGACTTCTCTGTGGTGGACAGTGAGGAGGACATCACTGTGGTGGACAGTGGGAGGAGGTTGCTGTGATGGACAGTTGAAAGGATATCCCTGTGGTGGACATTGGAGAGGATCTCCTTGTGGTGGACAGTGAGAAGGACATTCCTGTGGTGGACAGTGTTGAGTTTGTTTCTCTGGTGGTCACTTGGGAGGAAGTTTCCATGGTGGACAGTGAGGAGGACATCCCTGTTATGGTCTTTGGGGAGGACGCCCTTGTGGTGGACAGTGGGAATGACGTCTCTGGGGGAAACAAGAGGAGGTCTTTGTGGAGGACAGTGGAGAGGACGTCACTGTGGTGGACATTGAGAAGGACATTTATGTGGTCGACACTGAGGAGAATATCCCCTTTGTGTACAATGGGGAAGACATCCCTGTTGTGGACAGTGGGAAGGACTTTGTTGTTGTGGACAGTGAGGAGGACATCCCTGTAGTGGACAATGTGGAAGCTGTCCCTGTGTTAGACAGGTGAAAGCACATACTCTTGGGGGAATGTGGGGAGGACATTCCTGTGGTGGACAGTGTAGAGGAATTCAATGTGATGCACAGTAAGCACAATGTCCTTGTAGTGACGAAGACATTCCTGTTGGAAAGTGGGGAGGATCTCCCTGAGGTTGAGAGTGGGGATAACATCACTGTAGTGGACAATGAGGAGGAAGTCCCTGTGATGGACAGTGGGGAGGTTTTCCCTGTGGAGGACAATGAGATGGACATCCCTATTTTGGACAGTGGAGAGGACTTCCCTGTGGTGGACAGTGGGGTGGACAATGGGGAGGACATTTCTGTGGTGGAGTGTGTGGAGCATGTGTCTGTGGTGAAAACTGGGGAGGACATCCCTGTGGTGGACAGTTGGGAAGAATTCCCTGTTTTGGACTGTGGGGAGGATATTGCTGTGTTGCACAGGAGTTCTTCCCTGTTTTGAACAGTGTGGAAGATGTCCCTGTGGTAGAAAGTGAGGAGGATGTCATTGTGTTGTACAGTGGGGAGGACTTCATTGTGGTGGACATTGAAAAAGACATCCTTGTGGTGGACAGTGAGGAGGATACCCCTGTGGTGGACAGTGAGATTGATGTCCATATTGGACAGTGGGGAGGACTTCCCTGCTATAGACAGTGGGGAGGATGTCCCTGTGGTGAACAGTGGGGAAGATATTACTGTAGTGTATATTGGGGAAGACATCCTTGTGGTAGACATTGGGGAAAACTTCCCTGTGGTGGACAGTGAGGAGGATGACCCTGTGGTGGACAATAGGCAGGACTTTTCTTTGTTGGACTGTTGGCAGGACCTTTCTGTGATGGACACTGAAGAAGACATCCCTGTGGTGGACAGTTAGGAAGACATCTCTGTGTTAACAATGAGGTGGATGTCAGTATAATGGACAGTGGGGAGGAATTCCCAGTGGTGGACTGTGGGGTAGACCTCACTCTGATGGACAGTTGGGAGCACATAACTGTGGTGGACAGTGGGGAGGATATCACTGTGTTGCACAGTGGGAAAGAATTCCATGTGGTGGACTGTGGGGAGGACATTCCTTCGGTGGACAGTGGGGAGCAAATTTTTGTGGTAGACATTGAGGAGGAATTTTCTGCAGTAGGCAGTCGGGAGGAAGTGCCTGTGGTGGAGAATGGGGAGGACATCACTTTGGTGGACAGTGAGGAGGACATCCCTGTGGTGGAATGTGAGGAGGATGTCCCTGTTGTGGACATTGGGGAGGACTTCACTGTGGTGGACAGTGAGAAGGACATCCCTATGGTGCACAGTGGTGAGGAATTTTCTGGGATGGAGAGTGAGAAGGACATCCCTATGGTTGAATTTGGGGAGAATATCCCTGGGGTGGACAGTGTGGAGGATATTCCTGTGGTCGACAGTGGGGAGGAAATATCTGGGGTGGACAGTGAGGAGGATGTCTCTGTGGGGGACAGTAGAAAGGAAATCCCTGTATTGGACAGCAGAGAGGATTTCCCTGTGGTAGAATGTGGGGGGATATCCCTGTCGTGAACAGTGGGGAGGACATTTATGTGGTGGACAATTAGGAGGACATTTCTGTTTTGGACAATGGGGAGGACTTCCCTGTTGTGGACAGTGGGGAAGCCATCAAAGTGGTGGACAGTGTTGAGGACGTCCCTGTGGTAGACAGAGTGGAGGAAGTTTTTGTGGTAGACATTGGGGAGAACATCTCTGTAGTGGAGAGGGGAAGGTCAACCCTCAAGTGGACAGTGGGTAGGACTTACCTGTGGTTGACAGTGAGAAAGAAATCCCTGTGTTGGACAGTGGGGAGGACCTATTTGCGGTGGACAGTGTGGAGGATTGCAATGTAATGGACTGTAGGGAAGACTCCCTTGAAGTGGACCATGGGGAGGATGTTCCTGTGGTGCACAGGAGGACGTCCCTTTGGTGGGCAGTGTGCAAGATGTCCCTGTTTAGGACAGTGAGGAGGATGTCCCTGTTGTGAACAGTGGGGAGGACTTCTTTTTGGTGACAGTAATGAGAACATCCCTTTAGTGGACAGTGACGAGGACATTTCTGTGGTAGACAGTGAAAAATATCCCTCTGGTGGACAGTTAGGAGGACATACCTGTGGTGGATAGTGGCGAGGAGGTTTCTGTGGTGGACAGTTGGGAAGATGTTCCTGAGTTGGACAGTGGAAAAATTTCAATTTGGTGGACAGTGGGGCGTATGTCCTTGTGAAAAGTAGGGAGGACGTTCTGGTGGTACACAGGAGGATGTCCCTGTGGTGGACAGTTTGGAGGACATCACTTTGATGGACAGTGTGGAGGACATCTCTGTGGTGGACAGTGGGGAGGATGTCCCTGTGAGGGACAGTGGGAAGAATTTCTGTGGTGAAAATTAGAGAGGACCTCCTTGTGGTGGACAGTGAGGAGGACGTCTTATGTTGGACAGAGGGGAGGACTTCCCTGTGGTAGACGTTGGGGAGAACCTCTGTGTGGTAGATAGTGGGGAGCATGTCCCTGTGGTGGACAGCGGGAAGGACTTCCTTGTTGTTGACAGTGAGGAGGACAACCCTGTAGTGAACAGTGGGGAGGACATTTTTGTGGTACACAGTGGGGAGGAGTCAAATGTGGTAGACATTAGGGACTATGTCGTTGTATTGGACTGTGGTTATGACGTTGCTCTGATGCACAGGAGGATATCCCTTTGGTGGACAGTGAGGAGGAAATCCCTGTGGAGGACTTTGAGGAGGTGTTCCCAGTGGTGGATATTGGGGAGGACTTCCATGTGGTGAACAGTGGGGAGGAATTCTTTGTGTTTGACAGTGGGAAAGATATCCCTATGTTGGATTCTGGAGAGCACATGTATGTCTTTGACTGTGGGGAAGACATCCCTGTGATATACAGTGAGGGGGATATCCCTGCAGTGGACAGTGGGGAGGACTTACCTGTGGTGGACAGTGGAGAGGGTTTCTTTGTGGTGTAAAGTGAGGAGGATGTTCCTGTGGTGAACAGTGGGGAGGATGTCCCCTGGGTGGACAGTGAGAAGGACAACCCCATGGTAAACAGTGGGGAGGACATTTCTTTTGCTGACAGTGAGAAGGATGTCACTGAGGTGGACCGGGGAGAGGACATGTTTGTGGTGGACAGCTGGGAGGATGTCATTGTGGTGGACAGTGAAGAGGACATCCCTTTGGTGCACAGGAGAATGTACTTGTGGTGGACAGTGGGGGAGGGTATTGCTGTGTTGCACAGGAGTAGGTCTTTCTGGTAGACAGTGTGAAGGATTTCCCTGTGGTGCACATTGAGGAGCACAACCCTGTGTTGGCTATTGGGGAGGACTTCCCTGTGGTGGACACTGAAGAAGAGATCCCTGTGGTGGACAGTGAGGAACACATCTTTGTAGTGGACATTGGGGATGACTTCATTGTAGTGGACAGTAAGGAGGACATTCTTATGGTGGACAGTGAGAAGGATATTCTTGTGGTGGACAATGGGGAGAATGACCCTGTGGTGAACAGTGGCGAGGACATTCCTGTTGTTGACAGTGTGGAGAACTTTCCTGTGGTGGACAGTGGGGAGGACTTCTCTGTGATGGACAGTAAGAGGACATCCCTGTTGTGGACAGTGCGGAGATCTTCCCTGTGGTGGACAGTGGAGAGGACATTGCTGTGGTAGGCAGTGGGGGAGAATATCTTTGTTGTAGATAGTTGGAAGGACATCCCTGTGGTGTAGAGGAGGACTTCCCTGTGGTGGGCAGTGTTGAGGAGGTCCCTGTGGTGGACAGTGGGGGGAGATCTCTGTGGTGGCCAGTGTTGAGGAAGTCCCTGTGGTGGTGTTTGAGGAGGACACCCTTGTTGTTGAGAGTGGTGACAACATTTCTGTGGTACACTGGAGTACATCCCTCTGGTGGAGAATGGGGAGGATGTCCTTGTGGTAGATAGTTGAAAGGACGTCTCTGTGGTGGACAGTGGGAATAATGTTCCTGTGGTGCACAGTTGGGAGTATGTCCCTCTGGTGCACAGGAGGACATACTTGTTGTGGACAGTGGGAAGGACATTCCTGTGGTGGACAGTATGTAGGATGTCCCTGTGGTGGTCAGTAAGTAGGATAATCTCTGATGGACACTGTAGAGAACATTTCTGTGGTAAAACAGAGGACATTCCTGTGGTGGACAGTGGGGAGGACATCTCTGTGGTGGACGGTGGGGAGGCCATCTCTGTGGAGGAAAGTGGGGAGGACATCTCTGTTATGGACAGTGGGGAGGACATCCTTGTGTTGCACAAAAGAAGTCCCTGTGGTGGACATTGTGAAGAATGTCTTTGTTGTGCAGTGGGTAGGACATCTCTGTTCTGGACAGTTGGGAGGAAGACCCTGTGGTTCACAAAAGGATGATCTCTGGTTGGAAAGTGTGGAGGATGTCCTTGTGATAGACAGTGGGGAATTTGTCCCTGTGGTGGTCAGTGGGGAGGATGCCACTGTGTTGGACAACGGTGAGGACGTCCCTGTGGTACACAAGAGGATTTCCTGTGGTGGACAGTGGTGAAAATGTCCCTGAGATGAACAGTGCGGAGGACATCTCTGTGGTGGACAGTGTGGAGGATGTCCCTGTGGTGGTCAATTGGGAGAATGCCCCTTTGGTGCACAATGGGGAGGACATCTTTTTGGTGGACAATGGGGAGGACATCTTTGTAGTTGACAGTGGGGAGAACATGTATTTGGTAGACAGTTGGGAGGACTTCCCTATGGTGAACAGAAGGATGTCCCTGTGGTGGACAGTGAGAAGGATGTCCCTGTGGACAGAGCTGAGGACATCTCTGTGGTATAAAGTGAGGAGGATATCCCTATGGTGTAGAGTGGGTAGGACGTCCATGTAGTTGGCAGTGGCGAGGACTTCACTGTGGTGGAGAATGAGACCATCCCTTTGGTAAACTGTGGTGAAGACATCTGGGTGGTCGACACTGGGGTAGACGTTCATTTGTGAACAGTAGGAAGGACTACCCTGTGGTGGACAGTAGGGAAGCCTTCTCTGTGTTGAACAGCAGGGGGGATTTCACTGTGGTCAACAGTTGGAAGGACATCCCTATGGTGGAAAGTGCAATGTATATACCTGTGCTGCATAGTGGGAAAGATATCCCTGTGGTGGACAGTGGGAAAGACGTCCCTGTGGTGGACAGTGGAAAGGGCATCCTTCTGGTGGGTAGTCAGGAGGACATTTCTGTGGTGAACAGAGGGACATCCCTGTGGTGGACATTGTAAAGGAAGTCTCTGTGGTGGACAGTGAGAAAAACTTCCTTGTGGTGAAAAGTGGAGAGGATATCCCTGTGGTGCACAGAAGGGTGTCTTTGTTGTGGACCTTGAGGAGGACATCCCTTTGGTGGACAGTATGGAAAATATTTCTGTGGTGGTCAGTAAGGATGACGCCACTGTTCTAGATGGTGTGGAGGATGTCCCTGTGGTGCACAAGAGGACATCCCTGTGGTGGACAGTGGGGAGGACATCCCTTTGGTGGACTGTCGGGAGGATTTCTGTGTAGTGGACAGTGGGGTGGATGTCCTTGTTTTGGGCAGCGGAGAGGACATCTCTGTGGTGGACTGTGCAGAGGACATCTCTGTCGTGGACATTGAGCAGGACGTCCCTGTTGTGGACATTTGGAAGGATGTCCCTGTGGTGCACAGGAGGACATTTCTGTGGTGGACGTTGTGAAGGATGTCCCTGTGTTGGTCAGTGTGGAGAACACCCCTGTGGTGGATAGTGGTGAGGACATCCTTGTGGTACACTGTGATGGACAGTGGGGCAGACATCACTTTGGTTCACAGGAGGACATCCTGATTTTGGACAGTGGGGAGGACGTCCCTGTCATGAACAGTGGGGAGGAAAAATCTTTTGTGTACTGTGGGGTGAGTTTGCTGTGGTGCAGAGGAAAACGTCCCTGAGGGAAACATTTTGGAGGATATCCCTGTGCTGGACAGTGAAAAGAATGTCACTGTTGTGGACAGTGGGAAAAATGTTCCTGTAGTGGACAGTGAGGAGGACTTTCCTGTGGATGACAGTGAGTAGGACACCACTGTGGTGGCCAGTGAAAAGGAAGTTTTTGTTGTGGAGAGTGGGGAATATTTCGCTGTGATGCACACGAGAAAGTCCCTCTGGCTGACAGCTGAGAGAATGTTACTGTGTTAGACAATGAAAAAGACATCCCTGTGGCAAACAGGGGAAAGGATTTCACCGTGGTGGACAGTGGCAAAAACGTCCTTGTGTACTATGGGAAGAGGTTCCTGTGGTGCACAGAAGGATGTACCTGTAATGGACAGTGGGGAGGAAGTCTCTGTGTTGGAAAATGGGAGGATTTCACTGTAGTGGAAAGTGGAGAGAATGTCATTGTGGTGGTCTGTGGGCAGAACGTTCTTGTTGTGCACAAGAAAATGTCCCTGTGGTGGACAAAAGATAAGACATGTCTGTAGTGGACAGTTGGGAGGACATCACAGTGTTGGGCCATGACAGGGATGTTCCTGTGGTTGACAGTTGGGAGGTCATTGCTGTGGTTGACAGTGAGAAGGACTTCTCTGTGTGGGACAGTGGGGAGGACATTCCAGTGGTGGACAGTGGACAGAATATCCCTATGGTGGACAGTGGAGAGGACATCCTGTGGTTGACAGTGGGAGGACTTCTCTGTGGTGCACAGTGGGGAGGATATCACTGTGGTGGACAGTGAGGAGGACATCCCTCTGGTGGACCGTGAGGAGGACGTCCCTCTGGTGGACAGTGGGAAAGAATTCTCTGTGGTTGACAGTGGGGAGGACATCCCTGTGGTGGACAGTGGGGAGGACATCCCCATGGTGATCAGTGAGAAGTACGTCCCAGTGGTGGAAGGTAGGGAGGACTTCACTGTGGTGGACAATGAGTACGATGTCATTGTGTTGGACAATTGGGAGGACATTCGTTTTTTTGGACAGTGGGGAGGATGTCCCTGTAGTAGACAGTAGGGAGGACTTCCCTGTGGTTGACAGTGAGAAGAACATCTCTGTTATGGCCAGTGCTTAGGATGTCTTTGTGGTGGACAGTATAGAGGATTTAACTGTGGTGGACAGTACAGAGGATGTCCTTGTGGTGGACCATGGGGAGAACGTTCCTGTAATGCACTGAAGGATGTTCCTGTGGCAAACAGTGGGGAGGACATACCTGTGGTGGACAGTGGGGAGGACGTCCCTGTCTTTGACATGGGAGGAATTTACTGTGGTGAAGAGTGGGGAGGACGTCCTTTGTAGACAGTGGGGAGGATATTCCTGTTGTGCACAGAAAAACATTCCTGTGGTTGACTGTGGGGAGGATTTCAATGTGGTGGACAATGGGGAGGATGTCCTTCTGGTGGACAGTTGGGAAGATGTTTCTGTGGTGCACATGAGGACGTCACTGTGGGGGACAGTGGATAGGACTTTCCTATGTTGGACATGTGGGAGTACATCCCTATGGTGAACATTGAGGAGGACATCCTATTGGTGGACAGTTGGTAGGATGACCCTGTGGTGAATAGTGGGGAAAACATCCTTGTTGTTGACAGTGTGGAGGACTTTCCTGTGGTGGACAGTGGGGAGAACTTCTCTGTGGTGTACAGTAAAAAGGACATCCTTGTTGTGGACAGTAGAATGGATGTCCCTGTTGTGTACAGTGGGCAGGACAACACTTTGGAGTACATTGTGGGGGACATCTGTTTGGTGGACAGAGAAAAACGTCCTTGTGGTGGAGAGTGTGGAGGACTTCTTTGTGGTGGACAGGGGGAAGACATTCCTGTGGTAAACAGTGTGGATGACATCTCTATGGTGGAAGGTGAGGAGGATGTCCCTGGGGTGAACAGTGGGGAGGTCGTCCCTGTGGTAGACTGTTGGGAGGATTTAACTATGGTAGACAGTGGAGAGGATGTCCTAGTGGAAAGTGATGAAGAAGTAACTGTGTTGCACAGGAGGACATCCATGTGGTGTACAGTGTGTAGGAAGATCCTGTTCCAGATAATGGGTTTGATTTCTCTGTGGTGGACAGTAGGGAAGACATCCGTATGGTGCACAGGAGGAAGATATTGTGGTGGACAATGGAGAGGAAGCCCCTCTGGTGGACAGTGGGGAGGACATCCCTGTGGTGGATAGTGTGGAGGACATCCCTATGGTGCCCAGGAGGACATCCCTGTGATGGACAGTGGGGAGAACATCCAGGTGGTAGACAGTGGGGAGGATATCCCTGTGTTGGACACTGGGGAGGATATCCCTGTCTTGGACACTGTGGAGGATGTCATTGTGGTAGTTAGTGGGGAGGATTCCCCTGTCATGTACAGTGTGCAGAATGTCGCTGTGGTGGACAGTGTGGAGGACATCACTGTGGTGCACAGTTTGGAGGATGTACTTGTGGTGGACAATGTGGAGGACATACCTGTAATGGTCAATGGGGAGGACCTTCATGTGGTAAACAGTGTGGAGGATATTTCTATGGTAGAAGGTTAGGAGGATGTCCCTGGGGTGAAAAGTGGGGAGGACGTCCTTGTGGTAGACTGTTGGGAGGATTTAACTATGATAGACAGTGGAGAGGATTCCCTTGTGGAAAGTGAGGAGGACATTCCTGTGTTGCACAGGAGAATATCCCTGTGCTGGACAGTGAGGAGAATGTCCCTGTGGTGGACCAAGGAGAGAACGTCCCTGTGGTGGACAGCTGGGAGGACATCCTTGTAGTAGATAGTTGGGAGGAAGTCCCCATGGTGGACAGTGGGGTGGATGTCCCTGTGGTGGACAGAGGGGAGGACTTTTCTGTAGTTGACAGGAGGAGGAAATGACTATAGTAAACACTGAAGAGGACTTCTTTGTGGTGAAGAGTAGGGAGGATTTCATTGTCATGGAAAGTGTAAAGGACGTTCTTGTGTTGAACCATGGGGAGTACGTTCCTTGTTACACAGGAGGACATTCCTATGTTAAAAAGTGGGGAGGATGTCCCTGAGGTGAAGAGTGGGGATAACATCCCTGTGGTGGACTGTGAGAAGGAAGTCCCTGTGATGGACAGTGGGAAGGTCTTTCGTGTGGTGGATAATGAGATGGACGTCTCTATATTAAACAATGGAGAGGATTTCCTTGTGGTGGACAGTGGGGAGGACATCCTTGTGGTGGACAGTGAAGAGCACGTGTCTGTGGTGAAAACTGGGGAGGACATCACTGTGGTGGACAGTGGTGAAAACTTCCCTATTTTGAACAGTGGGAGGACATTGCTGTGTTGCACAGGAGTTTGTCCCTGTTGTGGACAGTGTGGAGGATGTCCCTGTGGTGGAAAGTGAGAAGGATGTCCCTCTGTTGAACAGTGTGGAAAACTTCCTTGTGGTGGACATTGAAAAAGGCATCCCTGTGGTGGACAGTTAAGAGGATAGTCCTGTGGTGGACCATGAGATAGATGTCCATTTTAGACAGTGGGGAGGCCTTCCCTGTGATGAACAGTGGAAAGGATGTCCCTGTGGTGGACAGTAGGGAAGATATTTCTGTGGTCGAAAGTGGAAAGGACATCCTTGTGGTGGACATTGGGGAATGCTAGGCTGTGGTGGACAGTGAGGAGTATGTACCTGTGGTGGACAGTGGGCAGGACTTCCCTGTGTTAAACAGTGGGCAGGACTTCTCTGTGGTGGAAACTGAAGAAGACATTTCTGTGGTGGATAGTTAGGAAGACATCCCTGTGTGAACAATGACGTGGACGTCACGATATTGGACAGTGGGGAGGACTTCCCAGTGGTGGACAGTGGGGTAGACATAACTGTGGTGGACAGTTGGGAGCAAATAACTGTGGTGGACCGTTGGGAGGACATCACTGTGGTGGACAGTGGGAAAGACTTCCATGTGTTGGACTGTGGGGAGGCCATTCCTGTGGTGGACAGTGAGAAAGACATCTCTGTGGTGGACAATGGTGAGGACTTCCTATTTGTGGACAATGGGGAGGACTTTTTTGTGGTAGATAGTGAGGAGAAATTTTTTGTGGTGGACAGTAGGGAGGATGTCCCTGTGGTGGAGAGTAAGGATTACATCACTTTGTTGGACAGTGGGGAGAATATCCCTGTGGTGGAATGTGATGAGGATGTCCCTGTTGTGGACAGTGGGGAGGACTTCACTGTGGTGGACAGAGAGAAGTACATCCCTGTGGTGGACAGTAGGGAGGAAGTCCCGATGTTGGACAATGGGGAGGAATTTTCTGTGGTGGAGAGTGAGAAGGACATTACTATGGTCGACTTTGGGGAGAATATCCCTGGGGTGGACAGTGTGGAGGACATCTCTGTTGTGTACAGTAAGGAGAAAATCCTTGGGGTGGAGAGTGTTGAGGATGTCTCTGTGGGGGACAATAGGGAAGACTTCCCTGTGTTGGACAGCAGAGAGGATTTCCCTGTGGTGGACAATTAGGAGGACATTTCTGTTTTGGACAATGGGGAGGACTTCCCTGTTGTGGAGAGTGGGGAAGACATCCCTGTGGTGGACAGTGCAGAAGACATCCCTGTGGTAGACAGTCGGGAAGACATCCCTTTGGTGGACAATGTGGGGGACATCTCTGTAGTGGAGAGTAGAAGGTCATCCCTCGTGTGGACATTGGGTAGGACTTACCTGTAGTTTACTATGAGAAAAAAATCCCTCTCTTGGACAGTGGGGAGTACGTCTTTGTGGTGGACAGTGGGGAGGACTTTTCTGTGGTAGACATTGGGGAGGAACTTCCTGTGGTAGACAGTGGGGAGCACATAACTGTGGTGGACAGTGAGAAGGGCTTCCCTGTTGTTGACAGTGAGGAGGACATCCTTGTAGTGAACTGTCGGGAGGACATCTTTGTTTTAGACAGTGTGGAGGATTCAAATGTGGTGGACATTAGGGACTAGGTCCTTTTATTAAACCGTGGGTAGGACATTGCTTTGATGCACAGGAGGATGTCCCTTTGGTGGACAGAGAGAAGAACATCCCTGTGGAGGACTTTGAAGAGGAGGTCCCTGTGTTTGATATTGGGGAGGACTTCCATGTGGTGGACAGTGGGGAGGACTTCTTTGTGGTGGACAGTCTGAAGGATATCCCTGTCATGGACTATGGAGAGCACATGTATGTCTTGCACTGTGGGGAAGACATCCCTGTGGTGTACAGTGAAGAGGACATCTCTGTAGTGGACAGTGGGGAGAACTTTTCTGTGGTAGATAGTGAAGAGGACTTCTAATTGGTGGAAAGAGAGGAGGGTGTCCATGTGGTGGACAGTGGTAAGGATGTCTTCTGGGTGGACAGTGAGGAGGACAACCCCATGGTTGACAGTGGGGAGGACATTTCTTTGGCTGACAGTGAGAAGGACATCCCTGAGGTGGACCGGGGAAAGGACGTGCTTGTGGTGGACAGCTGGGAGGACATCATTGTGGTGGACAATGGGGAGGACAACCCTGTGGTGCACAGGAGAATGTACTTGTGGTGGACAGTGGGGAGAACATTACTGTGATGCACAGGAGTATGTCCTTCTGGAGGAGAGTGTGGAGGATTTCCCTGTGGGGGGCATTGAGAAGCACATCCCTGTGTTGGACATTGGGGATGACTTCCTTGTGGTAGACACTGAAGAAGACATCTCTGTGGTGGACAGTGAGAAAGACATCTTTGTAGTAAACTTTGAGGAGGACTTCCCTGTAGTGGACAGTAAAAAGGACTTTTCTGTGGAGAACAGTGGGAAGAAATTCTTTGTTGTGGACATTGAGGAGGATGTCACTGTGGTGGACAGTGGGGAGAATCTTTCTGCGGTGAATCGTGGGGAGGACATCCCTGTTGTTGACAGTGTGGAAGACTTTCCTGTGGTGGACAGTGGGGAGGACTTCTTTGTCATGGACAGTAAGAAGGAAATTCTTGTTGTGGACTGTGGTAAGGGTGTCCCTGTTTTGTACAGTGAGGAGGACAACACTGTTGTGTACAGTGGGAAGGACATTCCTGTGGTGGATAGTGAGAAGGATGTCCTTGTGCTGAAGAGTGGGGAGGACTTCTCTGTGGTGGACAGTGGGGAGGACATCCCTGTGGTAAACAGTGTGGAGGACATCTCTATGGTGGAAAGTGAAAAGGACGTCCCTGGGGTGAACAGTGAGGAGGGCATTTCTCTGGTAGACTGTTGGGAGGATTTAACTATGGTAGACAGTGCAGAAAATGCCCTTGTGCAAAGTGAGGAGGACGTTCCTCTGTTGCACAGGAGGACATCCCTGTGGTGGACAGTGGGGAGGATGTCCCTGTGGTGGACAGTGGGTTGGATTTCTCTGTGGTGGACAGTGGGGAAGACGTCCCTGTGGTGCACAGTGGGAAGACCTTGTGTTGGTCAGTTGGGAGGAAGCCCCTGTAGTGGACAGTGGGGAGGACATCCCTGTGGTGGACAGTGTGAAGGACATCCCTATCGTGCACAGGAGGACGTCCCTGTGATGGACAGTGGAGAGAACATCCAGGTGGCAGACAGTGGGGAGGATTTCCCTGTCTTGGACAGTGTGGAGGATGACCTTGTGGTGTTTAGTGTGGAGGACACCCCTGTGGTGGACAGTGTGGAGGATGTCCCTGTGATGTAAAGGAGTATGTCCTTGTGGTGTAAAGTGTGGAGGATGTCGTTGTGGTGGACAGTGTAGAGGATATCACTGTGGTGAACAGTGGGGAGGATGTACCTCTGGTGGACAATGTGGAGGACATCCCTGTGGTGGTCAATGGGGAGGATGCCCTTGTGGTGGACAGTGGGGAGGACATCACTGTGGTGGATAGTGGGGAGGATTTTTCTTTAGCGGACAGGGAGGAGAACATGACTTTAGTGGACAGTGAGGAGGACATCTCTGTGGTGGACAGTGGGGAGGATGTCCCTGTGTTGCACAAGAGGAAGTCCCTGTGTTTTACACTGTGGCAAATGTCTCGGTTGGATCGTGGGTAGGACATCTTTGTTCTGGACAGTTGGGAGGAAGACCCTGTGAAGCACAGGAGGACAACCTCTGGTTGGAAAGTGTAGAGGATGTCCCTGTGGAAGACAGTGGGGAGGGTAAGTCTGTGGTGGACAGTGTGGAGGTCTTTCCTTGGTGGTCAGTGTGGAGGATGCCACTGTGGTGGACAGGGGTGAGGAAGTCCCTGTGGTACACAAGAGGATGATCCTGTGGTGCAGAGTTGTGAGAATGTCCCTGTGTTGGACAGTGGGGAGGACATCTCTGTGGTGGATATTTTGGAGGACGTTTCTGTGGTGGTCAATTGAGAGGAGGCCCATTTGGTGCACAGTGGGGAGGACATCTCTGTGGTGGACAGTGGGAGGGCGACCTTGTGGTAGACAGTGGGGAGAAAATCTATTATAGACAGTTGAAAGTATATCCCTGTGGTGCACAGGAGGATGTCCCTGTGTTGGACAGTGGGGAGGACTTCCCTCTGGTGGACAGTGGGGAGGACTTTTCTGTTGTGGACAGTGGGAATGATGTTCCTGTAGTGGAATGTGGGGAGGACTTCCCGGTGGATGACAGTGAGTAGGACACCTCTGTGGTTGCCAGTGGGGAAGATGTCTTTGTGATGCACAGTGGGGAGGATTTCACTGTGGTGGATGGTGTGGAGAATGACATTGTGGTGGACCGTGGGAAGGATTTTCTTATGGTGCACTGGAGGAAGTTTCTCTGGTGGACAGTTGGGAGGATGTTATTGTGTTGGACAATGAAAAAGACATCCCTGTGGTGGACAGTGGAGAAGACATCCTGGTTGTGCACAGTATAGAGGACGTCCCTGTGGTGGACAGTGGAAAGAATTTCACTGTGGTGGACAGTGGTAAAAACGTCCTTGTGGACTATGGGGAAGACATCTCTGTAATGTACAGTGTGCAGGATGTCTCTGTACTGAACAGTAGGGAGGTTTTCACTGTACTGGACAGTGGAGAGGATGTTTTTGTGGTGGATGGTGGGCAGAACATTCCTGTTATGCACAGGAAAACATTCCTGTGGTGGACATGTCTGTGGACATGTGTCTGCATAGGACATGTCTGTGGTGGACAGTTGGGAGAACATCCCAGTGTTGGACCATGAGGAGGACATCCCTGGGGTTGACAGTGGGAAGGACATTCCTGTGGTAGTCACTTGGGAGGTTTTCCCTGTGGTGGAGAGTGGGGAGGACTTCTCTCTGGTGGACAGTGTCAAGGACATCCCTGTGGTGGACAGTGGGGAGGATATCCCTGTGGTGGACAGGGGAGAGGATATCCCTGTTGTGGACAGTGGGGAGGACATCACTGTGGTTGACAGTGGGGAGGAAATTCCTGTGGTGGACACTTGGGAGTACTTCCCTGTGGTGGACAGTGGGGAGGACTTCTTTTTGGTGGACAGTTAGAAGGACATACATGTTATGGACAGTGGGGAGGATATCCCTGTGTTGGACAGTGGGGAGGACATCCCTGTGGTGCACAGTGGATAGGACATCACTGTGGTGAAAAGTGAGGAGGTCATTTCTGTGGTGGAAAATGAGAAGGACTTCCCTGTGGAGGACAGTGCAAAAGATTTTTCTGTGGTGGACAGTGAGGAGGACATCTCAGTGGTGGACAGTATGGAGGATGTCCCTGTGATGGACAGTGGGGAGGATATCCCTGTGGTTGACAGTGGGAGGACTTCTCTGTGTTGGACAGTGGAAAGGATATCACTGTGGTTTACAGTTTGGAGGACATCACTAAGGTGGGCAGTACGCAGGATATCTCTGTGTTGGACAGTGAGGAGGATGTCTCTGTGGTGGACAGTGGGGAGGATATCTCTGTGATGGACAGTGGGGAAGACATCTCTATGGTTGACAATAAGAGGATTTCTCTGTTTTGGACAGTGAAAAGGATATCACTGTGGTGCACAGTTGGGAGGACATTACTGTGGTGGACAGTGAGGAGGACATCCCTTTTGTGGACAGTGAGGAGGACATCCCTGTGGTTGACAGTGGTAAAGACTTCACTGTGGTAGACACTTGGGAGGTTTTCTCTGGTGTGGACAGTGGGGAGGACTTCTCTCTGGTGGACAGTTAGAAGGACAACCCTGTTGTGGACAGTGGGGAAGATATCCCTGTGGTTGACAATGGGAGGACTTCTCTTTGTTGGACAGTGGGAAGAACATCTCTGTAGTGCATAGTTGGGAAGACAGTACTGTATTGGACAGTGAGGAAGACTTCCCTATTGTTGACATTGGGGAGGACATCCTTGTGGTGGACAGTGTGGAGTACATCACAATGGTGATCAGTGAAAAGGACATCCCAGTGGTGGAATAAAGGGAGGACTTCACTGTGGTGAACAATGAGGATTACATCATTGTGTTGGAGAGTTGGGAGGATATCCCTTTGGTGGAGAGTGGGGAGGATGTCCCTGTGGTAGACAGTAGGGAGGACTTCCCTGTGGTTGACAGTGAGAACATCCCTGTTATGGGCAGTGCTTAGGACGTCATTGTGGTGGAGAGTGTAGAGGATTTAAGTGTGGTGGACAGCATGGAGAATGTCCTTGTGGTGGACCATGGGGAGGACATTCCTGTAATGCACGGAAGGATGTCCCTATGGTGGTCATCGGGGAAAATGTCCCTGTGGTGGACAGTGTGTAGGACATCCCTGAGGTGGATGTTGAATAGGACAACTCTGTGGTAAACAGTTGGAAGGACGTATTTGTGGTGGACAGTGAGGAGGACGTGCTTGTGGTTGATTGTGGTGAGGATTTTACTGTGGTGAACATTGGGAAGGATGTCCTTGTGGACAGTCGGAAGGATGTTCCTGTGGTGCACAGAAAAACGTCCCTGTCATGGACAGTCGGGAGGATTTCACCGTGGTGGAGAGTGGGGAGGAAATTTTGTGGTGGAGATTGAGAAAAACATCCCTATGGTTGACTTTGGGAATAATATCCCTGGAGTGGACAGTGTGGAGGACATCCCTGTGGTGGACAATGGGGAGGAAATCCCTGGCGTGGACAGTGAGGAGGATGTCTCTTTGGGGGAAAGTAGGGAGGACTTTCCTGTGTTTGACAGCAGAGAGGATTTCCCTGTGGTGGAGTGTGGGGAGGATTTCCCTGTGGTGGACAGTGGGGAGGACATCTCTCTAGTTGAGAGTGGAAAGTCGTCCCTTGGGTGGACAGTGGGTAGGACTTACCTGGGGTTGACAGTGATGAAGAAATCCCTGTGTTGGACAGTGGGGAGGACGTATTTGTGGTGGACAGTGGGGAGGATTGCAATGTGATGGACTGTAGAGATGAGGTCCTTGTAGTGCACCATGGGGAGGATGTTCCTGTGGTGCACAGGAGGACGTTCGTGTGGTGGGCAGTGGGGAAGATGTTCCTGTGTTGTACAGTGAGGAGGACGTCCCTGTTGTGGACAGTGGGGAGGATTTCTTTCTGGTGACAGTTAGGAGGACATTTCTGTAGTGGACAGTGAGGAGGACATTTCTGTAGTGGACAGTGAAAAGGACATCCCTCTGTTAAACACTTAGGAGGATATCCCTGTAGTGTATAGTGGCAAGGAGATTTCTGTGGTGGACAGTTGGGAGGATGTTCCTGCGGTGGAGAGTGGAAAAGATTTCAATGTGGTGGTCAGTGGGGTATATGTCCTTGTGAAAAGTAGGGAAGATGTTCTGGTGATGCAGAGGAGGATGTCCCTGTGGTGGACAGTATGGAGGACATCTCTTTGGTGGACAGTGGGGAGGATGTCCCTGTGATGGACAGTGTGAAGGACATCTCTGTGGTAAACATTGGAGAGGATTTCCTTGTGGTGGACAGTGAGGAGGACATCTTTGGGGTGGACAGTGGGGAGGACTTCCCTGTGGTAGACATTGGTGAGGACCTCAGTGTTGTAGAGAGTGAAGAGCATGTCTCTGTGGTGGACAGTGTGAAGGACTTCCCTGTTGTTGAAAGTGAGGAGAACATCTCTGTAGTGAACAGTGGGGAGGACATATTTGTAGTACACAGTCGGGAGGATTCAAATGTGGTGGACATTAGGGACTACATCCTTGTATTGGACCGTGGGTTGGCCATTGCTCTGATATACAGGGGGATGTCCTTTTGGTGGACAGTGAAGAGGACATCCCTGTGGAAGACAGTGAGGAGGAGGTCCCTGTGTTGGATATTGGGGACTTCCGTGTGGTGGACATTGGGGAGGATTTCTTTGTTGTGGACCATGGGATGGATGTCCCTGTGGTAGATGGTGGAGAGCACATGTATGGCTTGGTACTTTGGGGAAGACATCCCTGTGATGTACATTGAGGAGGACATCTATGTAGAGGACAATGGGAGGACATCCCCGTGGTGGACAGTAGGGAGGACTTCTAAGTGGTACAAAGTGAGGAGGACGTCCCTATGGTGGATAGTGGGGATGATATTTTTTGGCTGACAGAGAGAAGGATGTCCCTGAGGTGGACTGAGGAGAGGACATGTTTGTGGTGGACAGCTGGGTGGACGTCATTGTGGTGGAAAGTGGTGAGGACTTACTTCTGGTGCACAGGAGAATGTACTTGTGGTGGTCAGTGGGGAGGACATTTCTGTATTGCACAGAAGTAAGTCCTGGTGGACAGTGTGGAGGATTTCGCTGTGGTGACCATTGAGGAGCACATTCCTGTGTTGGACATTGGGGAGGACTTTTCTGTAGTGGACACTAAAGAAGACATCCCTGTGGTGGACAGTGAGGAAGACATCTTTGTAGTGGATATTGAAGAGGACTTCCCTGTAGTGGACAGTGGGGAGCACTTCCCTGTGGAGGACAGTGTGAAGGATTTTTTTTGTGGTGGAAAGTGAGGACTTCCTTGTTGTCAACATTGAGGGGGACATCCTTGTGTTGGACAGTGGGGAGGACTTTTCTGTATCTGAAAAGGTGGAGAACATGACTGTAGTTGAAAGTGAAGAGGATGTCTTTGTGGTGAAGAGTGGGGAGTATTTCATTGTAGTGGGCAGTGTAAAGGACTTTCTTGTGTTGAACCATGGGGAGTACATTACTTGTTGCACAGGAGGATGTTCCTGTGTTGGAAAGTGGGGAGGATGTCCCTGAGGTAGTGAGTGGATAACATCCCTGTGGTGGACAGTGAGGAGGAAGTCCCTGTGAAGGAAAGTGCGGAGGTCTTTTCTGTGGTGGACAATGAGATAGATGTCCCTATATTGGACAGTGGAGAGGACTTCCCTGTGGTGGACAGTGGGGAGGACATCCTTGTGGTGGACAGTGAGGAGCATGTGTCTGTGGTGAAAACTGGGGAGGACATCCCTGTCATGGACAGTGGTGAAGACTTCTCTGTGATAGACTGTGGGAAGGACATTGATGTTTTGCACAGGAGTTTGTCCCTGTTGTGGAGAGTGCGGAGGATGTCCCTGTGGTGGAAAGTGAGAAGGATGTCCCTGTGTTGAACATTGGGGAGGACTTTATTGTGGTGGACATTGAAGAAGACATCCGTGTGTTTGACAGTTAGGAGGATATCTCTGTGGTGGACAATGAGATGGATGTCCATATTGGACAGTGGTGAGGACTTCCCTTTGGTGGACAGTGGGGAGCATGTGTCTGTGGTGGACAGTGGGGAGCATGTGTCTGTGGTGGACAGTGGGGAGGACATCCTTGTGGTGGACATTGGGGAAGGCTTCCCTGTGGTGGACCATGAGGAGCATGTCCCTGTGGTGGACACTGGGGATGGTGTTTCTGTGGTAGACAGTGTATAGGAAATCTCTGTGGTGAACAGTGGAGTAGACTGTCTCTGTGGTGGACAGTGGGAAGAACGTCACTGTGGTGCACAGGAGAATGTACTTGTGGTGGACAGTTGGAAGGATGTTGCTTTGTTGCACAGGAGTATGTCCCTCTGTTGGATAGTGTGTAGGATTTCCCTTTGGTGGACATTGAGGAGGACGTCCCTGTGTTGGACATTGGGCAGGACTTCTCTGTGGTGGACCCTGAAGAAGACATCCCTGTGGTGGTCAGTTAGGAAGACATCCCTGAATGAAAAATGTGGTGGATTCGCTATATTTTACAGTGGGGAGGACTTCCCAGTGTTCGTCAGTGGGGAGGATATCACTGTGGTAGACAGTGTGAAAGACTTCCATGTGGTGGACAGTGGGGAGGACATTCCTGTGGTGGACAGTGAGAAGGACATCCCTGTAGTGGACAATGGTTAGGACTTCCCATTGGTGGACAGTGGGGAAGACTTTTTTGTGGTGGACAGTGAGGAGGAATTTTCTTTGGTGGACAGTTGGGAGGATGTCCCTGTGGCGGAGAGTGAAGAGGGCATCACTTTGGAGGACAGTGGTGAGGACATCCCTGTGTGGGAATGTGAGGAGGATGTCCCTGTTGTGGATACTGGGGAGGACTTACTTGTGTTGGACAGTGAGAAGGACGTTCTTGTGGTGGACTATGGGGAGGAAGTCCCTGTGGTGGACAGTGGGTAGAAATTTTCTGTGGTGGAGAGGGAAGAGGACATCCCTATGGTCGACTTTGTGCAGAATATTTTGGGGATGGACAGTGTGGAGGACAGCCCTGTGGTGGACAGTGGGAAGGACTTCCCTGTGTTTGACAGAGAGGATGACATATTTAAGGTGAACAATCAGAAAAATTTCACTGTGGTTGACAGTTGGGAGAATGTCACTGAGGTGCACAGGAGGATGTTTCTGTGGTGCATAGCAGGAAGGATTTCCCTGTTGAGGACAGGGGAAAAATATCCCTGAGTTGGACAGTGAGGAGGACATCCCTGTTGTGGACAGTGGTGAGGACGTCCATGTGGTGGACAGTGGGTAGGACTTCCCTGTGGTTGACAGGGAGGAGGACATCCCTGTGGTGTACAATAAGGATGACATCTTTTGGGTGAATAGTGGGGAGGATTTCACTGTGGTTGACAGTGGGTAGGATGTTCCTGTGGTGCACAGGAGGATGTCCCTGTGGTGGACAGTGATGAAGACGTCCCTGTTGTGCACAGGAGGATGTTTCTGTGGTGCACAGTGGGGAGGACGTCCCTCTTGTGGAGAGTAGAAAGGATTTCTCTGTGGTTGACAGTGAGGAAAACATCCCTGTTGTGAACAGTGAGGATGACATCTTTGTGGTGAACAGTGGGGAGGATTTCACTGTGTTGGAGTGTGGGTGGATGTCTTTACAGTGGACAGTGGGGAGAACATCCCTGTGCTTCATAGGAGGATGTCCCTGTGGTGGCCAGTGGCGAGGACGTCCCTATTGTGGACAGTGGAAAGGATGTCGCTGTGGTGGACAGTGGGAAGGACATCTATGTGATGGACATTTTGGAGGACATCCCTCTCATGGACAGTGGGGAGGATGTCCCTGTGGTGAACAGTGGGGCGGAAGCCTGTGTGGTGGAGAGTGAGGATGACGTCTCTGTGGTGGAATGTGTGAAGGATGTCCTTATATTGGATAGTTGGAATAAAGTCTCTGTTGTGAGTAGTGTTGATGATGTCCCTGTGGTGGATAGTGTGGAGGATCGCCCTGTGGTAGACAGTGGCAAAAACATCCCTTGGTGGACAGTGAGGAGCACATTCCCCCCTGTTGTGGACAGTGGGAAAAACTTACCTGTGGTAATCAGCAGAAAGAATTTCCCTGTGGTGGACTGTGGGGAGGATGTCCCTTTGGTGAACAGTGGGGAGGATATTCCTGTGGTGGACAGTGAGGATGACATCTTTGTAGTGAACAATGGGGAGTATTTCACTGTGGTGGACTGTGAGAAGAACATCCTTGTGGTGGACAGTGGGAAGGACATCCTTGTGGTGCACAGGATGACATCCTTCTGGTGGACAGTGGGGAAGATTTCCTTGTTGAGGATAGTTGGGAGGACATCTCTGTGCTGGACACTGTGGAGGTTGTCTCTGTAGTCGACAATGGGGAGGATGTCAATGTTGTGGACAGTGTGGAGGACGTCTATGTGCTGAACAGTGGTGAAGATGTCCTGTGGTGAAAAGGAGAATGTTTCTGTGGTGCATAGCTGGATCGATGTTCCTGTGGTGGACAGGGGGGGGATATCTCGGAGGTTGACAGTGAGAAGGACATCCCTGTGGTGGACAGTGGAGAGGATTTCACTGTGGTGGACAATGGGGAGGACATCTTTCTAGTGGGCAGTCAGGAGGACATTTCTGTGGTGCACAGAGGGATATCCCTGTGGTGAACAGTGGAAAGGAAGTCTCTGTGACGGACAGTGAAAAGAACTTCTTTGTGGTGGACAGTGGGGAGGACATTTCTGTAGTGCACAGGAGGACGTCCTTGTTGTGGACAGTGGGGAGGACATCGCTGTGGTGGACAGTGGGGAGGAAATCTCTGTGGTGGATAGTGTGGAAAATGTCCTTTCTGGTGGTCAATAAGGAGGACGACATCCCCTTGGTGGATAGTGGAGAGAATGTCTCTGTGGTGCACAAGAGAACATCCCTGTGGTGACAGTGAGGAGAACATCCCTGTGGTGCACATTGAAAAAGAGTTTTCTGTGGAGGACAATAAGGAGAATATCCCCGTGGTGGTCAGTGGGGACCACATCTCTGTAGTGGACAATGGTGAGGACATCCCTGTGGTGGACAGTGGGGAAGATGTTTCTGTGGTGGACAGTGGGAGGACATCCATGTAGTAGACAGTGGGTAGAACATCTCTGTGGTGGACAGTGTGGAGAACGTCCTGTGGAGGACAGTAAGGACAATGTCCCTGTGTTGGACAATGGGGAGGGCATCCCTCTGGTACAGAGGAGGATGTCTCTGTGGTGGAGAGTGGGGAGGACATCCCTGTGGTGACAGTGAGAAAAACATCCCCATGGTGGACAATGAGGAGGATGTCCCTGTGGTGTACAATGGGGAGGATTATTTTCTGGTGGACAGTGTCAAGGACATCACTGTGGTGGACAGTGGGTAGCAAATCTCTGTGGTGGACCGTGGGGAGGATAAACTTGTGGTCGACAGTGAGGAGGAAATTCCTGTGTTGGACTGCAGGGAAGAATTCTCTGTCTTGGACAGTGGGGAGGGCATCCCTGTTGTGGATTGTAGGTAGGACATCTCTGTTGTGGAGAGTTATGAGAATGTCTCTGTTGTAGACAGTGAGGAGCATGTCCCTGGGTGAACAGTGGGGAGGACATCCCTGTGGTAGACTGCTGGGAGGTTTTAACTATGGTAGAATTTGGAGAGGATGCTCTTGTGAAAAGAGAGGATGATGTTCCTGTGTTGCACAGGAGGACATCCCTGTAGTGGACAGTGGGTCAGATTTCTCTGTGGTGAACAGTGGGGAAGACATCTCTGTGGTGCACAGAAGGAAGACCTTGTGGTGGACAGTGGGAAGGAAGCCCCTGTGCTGGACAGTAGGGAGGATGTCCCTGTGGTGAACAGTGCAGAGGATATCCCTATGTTTCACAGGAGGACATCCCTGTGATGGACAGTGGGGAGAACATCAAGGTGGTAGACAGTGGGGAGGATATCCCTGTGGTGGACACTGGAAAGGATATCCCTTTCTTGGAGAGTGTGGAGGACGTCCTTTTTGTGGTTAGTGTGGAGGACGTCCTTTTGGTATACAGGAGTATGTCCCCATGATGTACAGTGTGGTGGACATCGCTGTGGTGGACAGTGTGGAGGATATCCCTCTGGTGGTCAATGAAAAAACGCCCCTGTGGGGGACAGTTGGGAGGACATCTTTGTGGGACACAACATGAGGTCTTTATGGTGGACAGTGGAGAGGACAGTGGGAAGGATGTTTCTTTGGTGGACAGTGAGGAGGAAATCCCTGTAGTGGACAGTGTGAAGGACTTCTCTGTGGTGGACAGTGAAAAGGATGTCTCTGTGGTGCACAATGCGGAGTACTTTCCTATGATGGACAGTAGGGAGGACTTTTCTGTAGCTGACAGAGAGGAGAACATGAGTATAGTAGACAGTGTGGAGGATGTCTTTGTTTTGATGAGTGGGGAGGATTTCACTGTTGTGAACAGTGTAAAGGACTATCTTGTGTTGAACCATGGGGAGTATGTTCCTTGTTGCACAGGATGACGTTCCTGTGTTGGAAAGTAGAGAGGACATCCCTGATGTAGAGAGTGGGGATAATATCCCTGTCATGGACAGTGAGGAGGAAGTCACTGTGATGGACAGTGGGGATGAATTTTCTATGGTGGACAGTGGGGAGGACATCCCAGTGGTGGACAGTGAGGAGCACATGTCTCTGGTCAAAACTGAGGATGATATCCCTGTGGTGGACATTGGGAAAGACTTCCCTGTGGTGGACAGTGGGAAGGACGTTGCTGTGTTGCACAATAGTTCATCCCTGTTGTAAATAGTGTCTAGGATTTCCCTGTGGTGGAAAGTTTGGAGGATGTCTCTGTGTTGAACAGTAGGGAGAACTTTATTGTGGTGAACATTTAAGAAGACATTCCTGTGGTGGAAAGTTAGGAGTATATCCCTGTGTTTGACAATGAGATGGATGTCCATATTGGACAGTGGGGAGGACTTCCCTGTGGTGGACAGGGGGTAGGATGTCCTTGTGGTGGACATGGGGAAGAGCGTTCTTGTGGCAGACAGTGAGGAGGACGTCACTGTGGTGGATAGTGTGAAGGATGTCCCTGTGATGGACAGTGGGAAGGACATCACTGTGGTGGACATTGGAGAGGACCTCTTTGTGGTGGACAGTGAGGAGGACATTCCGGTGGTGGACAATGTGGAGGATGTTTCTGTGGTGGTCACATGGGAGTTTCTGTAGTGAACAGTGAGGAGGACATCCCTCTGGTGGTCTTTTGGAGGACACCCCTGTGGTGGACAGTGGAGATGATGGCTCTGGGGGAAACAAGAGGAGGTCTTTGTGTGGGACAGTGTAGAGGACATCACTGTGGTGGACATTGAGAAGGTTATTTCTGTGGTGGACACTGAGGATATCTCTTTTGTGGACAATGGGGAGGACTTCCTTGTTGTGGACAGTGGGAAGGACTTCATTGTGGTGGACAGTGAGGAGGACATCCCTGTAGTGGACTGTGAGGAGGATGTTTCTGTGGTGGACAATTTGGAGGACATTTCTGTTTTAAAAAATTGGGAGGACTTCCCTGTTGTGGACAGTGGGGAGGATGTCCCTGTGATGGACAGTGGGAAGGACATCCCTGTGGTGAACATTGGAGAGGACCTCCTTGTGGTGGACATTGAAGAGGACATCTTTGTGGTGGACAGTGGGGAGGACTTCCCTGAGGTAGACATTGGGGAGGACCTCCCTGTGATAGACAATGGGGAGCACGTCCCTGTGGTGGACAGTGTGAAGGAATTCCCTGTTGTTGACATTGAGGAGGACATCCCTGTAGTGAACAGTGGGGAGGAAAACTTTGTAGTAGACAGTGAGGAGTTTCAAATGTGGTGCACGTTAGGGACTACATCCTTGTATTGGACCATGGGTAGGACGTTGCTCTGATGCACAGGAGGATGTTCCTTTGGTGGACAGTGAGGAGGACATCCTGTTGAGTACAGTAAAGAGGAGGTCCCTCTGGTGGATATTGGGGAAGACTTCCATGTGGTAGACAGTGAGGAGAACTTCTTTGTGTTGGACAGTGGGAAGGATATCCCTGTGGTGGACTGTGTAGAGCACATGTATGTGTTAAACTGTGGGGAAGCCATCCCTGTGATGTACAGTGAGGATGATTTCCCTGTAGTGGACAGTGGGCAGGACTTACCTGTGGTGGACAGTGGGGAGGACTTCTATGTGGTGGAAAGTGAGGAGGACATCCCTGTGGTGAACAGTGGGGAGGATGTCCCCTGGGTGGACAGAGAGAAGGACAACCACATGGTGGACACTGGGGAGGATATTTTTTTGGCTGACTGTGAGAAGGACGTCTCTGAGGTGGACCAGTGAGAGAATGTGTTTGTGGTGGACAGCTGGGAGGACGTCATTGTGGTGGACAGTGGAGAGGACATCCCTTTGGTGCACAGGAGAATATACTTGTGGTGGACAGTGGGGAGGACATTGCTGTGTTGCAAAGGAGTAGGTCCCTCTGCTGGACAGTGTGGAGGATTTCCCTGTGGTGCACATTGAGGAACACATCCCTGTGTTGGCCATTGGGGAGGACTTCCCTGTGGTGGACACTGAAGATGATATCCCTGTGGTGGACAGTGAAAAAAACATCCTTGTAGTGTACATTGGGGATGACTTCCCTATAATGGACAGTAAGGAGGACTTTCCTATGGTGGACAGTGAGAAGGAATTCTTTGTGGTGAAAAGTGAGGACTTCCTTGTTGTGGACATTGAGGAGGATGTCCTTGTGGTGGAAAATGGGGAGAATAACCCTGTGCTGAACAGTGGCGAGGACATTCCTGTTGTTGACAGTGTGGAGAACTTTCCTGTGGTGGACAGTGGGAAGGACTTCTCTGTGGTGGACAGTAAGAAGGACATCCTTGTCGTAGACAATGGTAAGAATGTCCCTGTTGTGTACAGTGGGGAGGACATACCTGTGGTGGACAGTGAGAAGGACATCCTTGTGGTGGAGTGTGGGGAGGACTTCTCTGTGGTGGATAGTGGGGAAGACATCCCTGTGGTAAACACTGTGGAGGACATCTTCATGGCGGAAGGTGAAAAGGATGAAGATCCTTTTCTGGGGTGAAGAGTGGGGAGGACATCCCTGTGCTAGACTGTTTGGAGGATTTAACTATGGTAGACAGTGCAGAAAATGCCCTTGTGCAAAGTGAGGAGGATGTTCCTGTCTTGCACAGGAGGACATCCCTGTGGTGGAGAATTGGTAGGATGTCCCTGTGGTGGACAGAGGATCAGATTTCACTGTGGTGGACAGTTGGGAAGACGTTCCTGTGGTACAAAGGAGGAAGACCTTGTGGTGGACAGTTGGGAGGAAGCTTCTGTCATGGACAGTGTGGCAGACATCCCTATAGTGCACAGGAGGACATCCCTGTGATGGAGAGTGGGTAGAATGTCCTTGTGGTAGACAGTGGGTCAGATTTCACTGTGGTGGACAGTGGGGAAGACGTCTCTGTGGTACACACTAGGAAGACCTTGTGGTGGACAGTAGGGAGGATATCCCTGTCTTGGACAGTGTGGAGGATGACCTTGTGGTGGTTAGTGGGGAGGACGCCCCTGTGCTGGACAGTGGGGAGGATGTCTTGTTTTGGACAGTGGCGAGAATGAACTTTTGGTAGACAGTGAAGAGAATGTTCAAGTGGTTCTCAGGAGGGCCTCCGTGCGGTGGACAGTTTGGAGAGTATTCCTGTGGTGGACAGTGAGAGGATGTACTGTGGTGCACAGGATGTCCTTGTGGTGCACAGTGGTGAGGACATTTATGTGGTAGACAGTAAAGAGAAAGACCCTATGGTGGAAAGTGGTGAGGGTGCCCCTGTGGTGGACAGTGGTAAGGTCATTTCTGTGGTACACAGGAGGACCACCCTGTGGTGGACAGTGGAGAGGATGTCTCTGTGGTGTGTGGGGCACTGAGCTGAGAGACAACCAGGCGTCTGTTCGAACAAGCTTCTGAACCCCAGAAACCCTTTAGGAACTTCAGGAGTTCAGATCTTTTCCTGGCTCTCTGGCTCTCTCAGCTTCTGCCCTTCACAGCCCCTACCACAGAGAGGTTGAGACGTCTACGAGCATCAGGTCATGTAGCAATAGTGCCCCAGGCTTTCCTCACATGCATATGAGGCATCCCCCAAAACCTCAGACTAAGCCAATGGGGTTACCTGCTGCTAAATCCCTCACCCACCCCAAATTGTATATATTGAGCTTAATTGAGAAGTAAAGTAGGCACAAGAATCATCCTGTTGTCTGAGAGGTTTTGTCGTGGACCCTCCCCTCTTCACCAGCTAGCTGGCTCTAGAGCTGTTAACACTGGGCAAAGGATCTACTCTCTTTCCCTGCTACCTAGCTGGCACTTCCCAGCTTAGAAAGAGCTGTAACACTTCAGAACCTGCTGGCTCTCCAAGAGGACCTTCTGAGCGCTTCTCTCTCCACTACCTAGCCAGCACTTCCCAGCTTAGCAAAGAGCTGTAACACTTCAGAACCTGCCAGCTCTCCCGGAAACTGCCTGGGACACCAGACTGCCTCCTTGTCAGGTAGTCGGATCCTTATCAGTCCAGCCGGAGGCAACACAGAGACAGTAGCGAGCCCTCCCTGCTCTCACCCTGTCCCCAGTCGGGAGATTGTTATGGGACACCCTACATTTGGCACCCAACGTGGGGCCTTGGAAGCCACGCAGCCACAGAAATTGATACCTTGGGAAGGTAAGCCTTCCAACTTTTGAAGCAAGCAATTTGTTTTTCCCTCCTGTGTTTCATTTGGAAGCCATCACACAAATTTAAGTAAGCCAAAGGAGCTCTTGCTACCTCCTTGCCAGGGCCACTCTCTGGTGTTGGTTCAAGGCTTCCCTGGCCTCTGCTTAAATCCTGACAGCCTGCAATGTCTCTCTATCTAGACTCTCTTTAAAACAAAAAAAGAAAAAAACTGGTAATGCAGCAGCCAGTTAAAAGCCACAGGGCGACTGCCAGCTCTTAAATCTGTGGGAAGGCTTAGTGCTTTGGATCTCTGCAGAATCCCCCAAAAGCCAATAAGCCAAAGGAACGTTCCCATTGGACAAAGTGTTTCTCCACTTTCCTATCATGGGAAACTCCACCTCACGTAAACTTTCACCCCAAGCCAGGCAAATATATTCCCTACTAAAGACCCACGGAATAAAAATAGGCAAAAAGCAAGCCTCCTTGTTTTGGGAGGAAGTCATTCAGATAGCATGGCAGAGGATAATATTTACCGTCCAGACTCATGGAGCAAAGTAGCTTCCCTTATGAAAAACAGAGATAAAAACCACCTTGTGAATTTTTGCCGATCTTAGCTGCAATTCGGCAATGTATAGGACCATCGAAAATAGGACAGACTGAGAACAACAACACAGCTCCTAAGCCCCATCAGTCAAATGAACCCAAAGATCAAGGTCCTTAAAATCACCCATTTTCAGACCTCACAGCCCTTACCCAATTAATAAGAGAAATAAAATCAATCTATCCACTTTTTCCCCCTTATGCCTTGGAGGAAATACCAAAAAATCCTTCTGCTCCTTTTGCTCCTCCCTCCCCCATCCAAAAGCAAGGCTCCATTAAAATACCAAAGGAGCTTTCCCCTGCCTCCCCACTTACTTCCCAACCAAAGAGAGATAAATCCCCTCCCCCTTCTCCTAGCCACAAAAGTAAGAGACCTCCAGAATATGCAGATAAAACCAGGCCAAATTCCGTAGTCCCTTATAATCAACCATCAACCACTCAACAACTTTGCAATCTCAGGGACTCTCACACAAAAACTAACCCTACCTCCCATGCTACTCAGGAATCTGATGCAGAACTCAAAACTCAAACTACTCGAGCATTTCCAGTTAATATCAACCCCACCCAAGCTAAGCCACTTAACTTGTACCTACTTCAAGCCTCAAACCTAAAATAACTCAGTCAAACAGTGAAGGAAGATGGCATTCATGCACCATGGACAAAATCCCTCCTGCAGAACCATATTGCCAACTTAAACCCCCCCCCAAGATTGGAGAGATAGTTGCCCTTCTGCCCTTCCTGGCCCAATGTTTCTAGAGTGGAAAGCCTATTATCGTGATGAATGTCTTCAACAAGTCAGACAAAACCAGGGAAGGGGCGATGACACTCCATGGGGATCTAAAGAACTCTTTGGCCAAGAACATTTCTCTACTGGGGCACAACAGGCAAGTCAGCCAGCAAGGTACTATGACCATGTCTGCTTCTGTGCCATTCAAGGCTGGAATAGGCTCACCCCACCCTCAGGATCACAAGACCCCACTCACTCCCTGGTCTCCCTCCATCAGAAGCCTGAAGAATCCCTATGTGATTTTATTCTCAGAACTAAAATGATCTTAGAAATAAAAATCTCCAACCCCACAGCTAGAGACCTTCTTCTTAAAAACACTGTTTGGGAAGACATGACTTCTGAGACTAGTCTTCTAGTCATGCCAGGGTCTCCAGGAAGAGCATCACGATAGGTGGATTGTAGCAACCCGAGAAATAGGAACCACATCAAACAAGATCGCATCCATAGCTCAGGCATTTGTGGCAACAGTAAAACCAGAGGAAATCTGCTTCAAATGTGGAGAGGCAGGACACTGGAAGGATGAATGCCCACTAAACTCTTCTTCTATAAGAGATTCCAATCCTCCTAAAGTCCCCTGTCCCCGCTGCAGAAAGGGTTTCCACTGGTGGAGACACTGTACTGCTCTATATGATAAAGATGGTAAATGATTAGAGCCTTTAAACTTCAAACAGGGCAACCCTCAGCCCCGATAGTAAGAGGGAAAACTACTCCTGTAGAAGCCATATGGGTGTCCAGCATCTCAGAAGGCTCCCACCCAAAGTTAACCATTAAAATAGATGATAAACCATTCAAGTGTCTTATTGACACTGGAGCAGATCAGATGATTCTAAGACAGCAAGAGGTCACACAGAACTGGCAGTTGACCCCTGGGCCCAAGCTCTTAGGCATAGGGGGCACCTCTCCCACATTCATCACCAAACAGACCTATAGGTGGGAACACTCAGATGGGGCTACAGGGCTTATACGCCCCCTGGTAGCTCAAGTAGCCACCAATCTCTTAGGAAGAGATATCTTACAAGCCTTAGATGTGGTTCTTACCACGGAGCTCAAAAGAGACCACATTAAGATAGAGGATATTACTTGTGAAGAAAATAGTACCCAAGGAGACCCAAATAACCCTCCTCCAAATCACCCCCAATTCTAGGGGCCACTGTTAAATTTAGTACTCCCTGCCTTGATTGGCCCTCTGATGAAGCTGTCTGGATCCCACAGTGGCCTCTATCAAGGGAGAAACTTAGGGCCCTCAGAGAACTTGTAGAGGAGCAGCTGTCTCTACAACACATCTGCCCCTCCCACAGTCCGTGGAACACCCCTGTGTTTGCTATAAAATAACACTCAGGGGGTGGAGACTTGAGGGCAGTTAACAAAACCATGTGAATCTGGGGCTCCCCACAAAGAGGGCTACCCCACATTTCAGCCATTCCTGCCAATGTTCCTCTATTAGCAATAGAAATAAAAGATTGCTTTTTTTCCATCCCTCTCCACCCCCAGGATTATGAATGCTTTGCATTCTCTGTGCCCCCCATTAACAACTCTGGCCCAGCCTCACAATATGAATGAACCGTTCTTCCCCAAGGAATGGCTAACAGTCCCACCATTTGTCAGGAGGCTGTAGCCACTGCACTATAACCCTATTTAGACAAAGGACTTAACATCTATCATTACATGGATGACATCTTGGTCTGGAGAGATGCTTCTACCTCCCCCTCCCAACTTAAGGACCAGCTAATACCTTCCCTATCTGCCCTAGGATTCAAAATAGCCCCTCACAAAATCCAACTTATTCCCCTCATTGCATTTCTAGGAACAGAGATCTCCCTTACTTCAATACATAACCCTCAAGCCCACCCTTTCCTTCCCTCAAAAATTAACTCTTGCCTCACTACAGAGCTTTTTGGGCAACCTCAATTGGCTTCAACCCTGGCTTCACCTCCACACAAGCACCCTTCAACCCCTCTTTAACCTCCTGAAAGGAGATAAAAATCCCTCCTCCCCAAGGACACTGTCCTGAAAAGCAGTCCAAGCCCTAAAATCTGTCAGTTCAGCCCTAAATGGTATGGCTCTTGCTAGGTATGACCCAACAGTACCTGTACATCTCCTTATCTTTAATTCTTCCCCTACCCTTGTAGGAGCCCTTTACCAACCACAGGGGGTGCTTGAAAGGCTCCATACCCCGATGGGTGGTGCACCCCAAATTCTAAATGAAGTTGGTAGGATGTGCCTGTGTTGGAGAGTGGAAAGGACATCACTGTGCTGAACAGTGAGAACAATGTACCTGTGGTGGACAGTGGGGAGGACGTCTCTGTTGTGTACAGTGGGGAGGATGTATTCTTTTGGAAAGTGAGTAGGATGTCCCTGTGGTTGACAGTGTGAAGGACATCTCTGTGGTGGACAGTGAGGAGGATGTTACTGTGGTATACAGTGGGAAGGATGTCCATGTGGTGGACAGTGGGGAGGATGTCTCTGTGGTGGACAGTGGAAAGTATGTCCTTATTGTGGACAGTGGTGAGGACATCTTTTTGGTGGACAGTGGGGAGGCCTTCCTTGTGGTGGACAATGAGGGGTCTCTGTGGTGGACAGTGGGGAGGACATTGTTTTGGTGGACTGGAGGGAAGATTTCCCAGTTGTATACAGTGAGGAAGACATCCCTGTGGTTGACAGTGTGGAGGACAACCCTGTGGTGGACTGAGGGGTGGAGGACCCTGTTGAACTCAGTGGGGAGGATATCCCTGTGGTTGATAGTGAGGTGGATGTCTTTTATGCAAACAGTGTGGAGGACTTTTATATGGTGGAAAGTGAGTAAGAAGTCCCTGTGCTGGACAGTGGAGAGGACTGCCCTCTGTTGGACAGAGAGGAGGAAATCCTTGTGGTGTAGAGTGGGAAGGACGTCCCTGTGGTCGACATTGGAGAAGATTTCAGTCGGGTGGACAGTAGGAAGGATGTCCTTGTGGAGGAAAGTGGGGAGAAAGTTACTGTGGTGCAAAGGAGGACGTCTCTGTGGTGGAAAATAAGGAGGATGTCCCTTTGATGGACAGTGTGGAGGACATCTCTGTGGTGGACAGTGGGGGAGGACTGCCCTTTGTTGGACAGAGAGGAGGAAATCCTTGTGGTGTAGAGTGGGAAGAACGTCCCTGTGGTCGACATTGGAGAAGATTTCAGTCAGGTGGACAGTGGGGAGGATGTCCTTGTGGAGGAAAGTGGGGAGAAAGTTACTGTGGTGCACAGGAGGACATCTCTGTGGTGGAAAATAAGGAGGATGTCCCTTTGATGGACAGTGTGGAGGACATCTCTGTGGTGGACAGTGAGGAGGACATTTATGTGGTACACAGTGAGGAGGACGTCCATGTGGTGGACAGTGGAAAGAAAGTTCTGTGTTGGACAGTGTGTATGATGTCCCTGTGGTGGACAGTGGGGAGGATGTCCCTATGGTGGACAGTGAATATGACTTCCTTGTAGAGGACAGTGGAGAGGATGTCTCTCTGGAGGACTCTGGGGAGGATGTTTCTGTGGTGGACAGTAAGAATGTCCTTTAGGTGGACAGTGGAGAGGACTTCCCTATTGTATACAGTGAGGAGGACATCCCTGTTGTTGACAGTGGGGAGGACATCACTGTAGTGGAAAGTGTGGAGGAGGTCCCTGTGGTGGATTTTGTGGAGGACATCTCTGTGGTGGACTATGAGAATTTTGTCCCTGTGGTAGCTAGTGGGGAGGATGTCCCTGTGCTGGACAGTGGAAAAACATCCCCATCGTGGACAGTGGTGAAAAGATCTCTGTGGTGGACAGTGGGGAGAATGTACCTGTGGTGGACAATGGGGATAATGTCCCTGTGATGGAAAGTGAGGAGTACTTCCTCTGGTGGTCAGTGGGAAGGACATATCTGTGGTGGAAAATGAAAAAATATCCTTGGGGTTGACAGTGAGGAGGATGAGCCTGTGGTGCACAGTGGGGAGGACTACTCTGTAGTGGACTGTTAGGAGGACACCCTTGTGGTGGACAGTGGGGGGGACATCCCTGGTGTGGACAGAGGGGAGGAAGTCCGTCTGGTGGACAGTGTGGAGGATTTAACATCTTTGTTGGGAGGGGGAGGGTGTCCCTGTGGTGGACAGTGGTAAGGCTGTCTCTGGTGGAGAGTGAGGAGCACGGGCCTGTGGTGGACAGTGAGGAGGATGTCTTTTTGGTTTACAGTTGGTAGGATGTCTCTGTGTTAGAGAGTGGAAAGGACATTTCTGTGGTAAACAGTGGGTATGACATCCTTGTGGTGGACAGTGTGGAGTATGTCCCTATGGTGGACAGTTGGGAGGATGTCTTTTTGGTGGACAGTGGAAATGATATTTTTGGGGCACAGATGATATGACTTCACTGTGGTGGACAGTAGGGAGGATGTCTCGCTGGTGAACACTGGGGAGGAATTCCCTCTGGTGGACTGTAAATAAAGTCCCTGTGGTGGATAGTTGGGGAAATTTCCCTGTTGTATACAGTGAGGAGGACATCCCTGTGGTTGACAGTGGGGAGGACAAACCTGTGGTAGACAGTGGGGAGGAGGTCCCTGTGGTGGACTGTGTTGAAGACGTCCCTGTTGTAAACAGTGGGGAGGATAGCGCTGTGGTAGACAGCAAGGTGGGTGTCTTTTACATAAACACTTTGGAGGACTTTTCACTCGTGGACAGTGAGGAGGGCATCCCCTTTGTGCACTGTGGGGAGGATGTCCCTGTGATGGATAGTGGGAAGGACGTCCCTGTAGTGGAGAGTGGGGAGGACACCCCTGTTGTGGACAGTGGTAAGGATATCCTTGTGGTACACAGGAGGATGTACCTGTGGTGGACAGTGGGGAAAACATCCCTGTGGTGGACAGTTGGAAAGACTCCATTTGGTGTACAGTGGGGAGGACATCCCTATGGTGGACAGTGGTTAGGAGATCTCTGTGGAGAACAGTGAGGAGGACATCCCTGTGATGAACAGTGGGAAGGATGTCTTGTTGTGGACACTGGGAAGGACATCTATATGGTTTACCATGGGGATGATATCTCTGTGGTGGGCAGTGGGGAGAACTGTCTTGTGATGGACAGTGGGGAGGAATACTCTGTGGTGGACAGTGTGAAGGACCTCTTTGTGGTGGATAGTGGGGAGGACATCTTTGTATTGGACTGTGAGGAGGACATTCCAGTGGTGGACAGTGAGGAGGACTTCTATGTTGTCAACAGTGTGAAGGACATACCTGTGGTGGACAGTAGGGAGAATGTCCCTCTGTTGGACAGTTGTGAAGACATTCCTGTGGTGGACAATGGGGAGGACATCCCTGTTGTGGACAATGAGGAGGACATCCCTGTTGTGAACAGTGGGGAGGATGTCCCTCTGGTACACAGGAGGACATTCCTGTGGTGGACAGTAGAAAGGATGTTCCTCTGGTGCACAGAAAGACGTCCCTGTGAGGAG
This sequence comes from Arvicanthis niloticus, assembly GCF_011762505.2. Classification (NCBI taxonomy): domain Eukaryota; kingdom Metazoa; phylum Chordata; class Mammalia; order Rodentia; family Muridae; genus Arvicanthis; species Arvicanthis niloticus. The sequence goes on from NC_047660.1 coordinate 138,749,551, forward strand.
GAACTTTCTGTGTTGGACAATAGGAGGATTTCACTTTCATGGTCACTGGGGAGGACATATCTGTGTTGGACTGTGAGGAATACATCCCAGATTGGACAGTGAGGAGGACATCCCTGTGGTCGATAGTGGGGAGGACTTCTATGTTGTGGACAGTGTGAAGGACATACCTGTGGTGGACAGTAGGGAGGATGTTCCTGTGGTGGACAGTTGTGAGGACATTCCTGTGGTGTACAGTGGGGAGGACATCCCTGTTGTGGACAATGAGGAGGACATCCCTGTGGTGGACAGTGGGGAGAACATTTCTTTGGTAGGAAGTGAAAAGGATGTCACTGTTGTGGAAAGTAAAGAGGAAATCCTCGGGGTTGACAGTGGGGAGGACTTCCCATGTGGTGGAGAGTGGAGAGGACTTTCCTGTGGAAGACAGTGGAAAGGACGTTTCTGTGGTGGACAGTGTGGAGGATGACTGTGGTGGACAGTGGGAAGGACTTCCCTGTGGTGGACAGTGGGAAATTTGTCCCTGTAGTTCACAGGGAGGAGGACCTCCTTGTGGTGGACAGTGGAAAGGATGTCTTTGAGGTGGACAGTGGAAAGGAATTCACTGTGGTGGACAGTGGGGAGGACATAACTGAGGTTGACAGAGGGAAGGACTTTTTTGGTGGACAGTTGGGAGGATGACTTTTGGTGGACAGTGGGGAAGACATCCTTGTGGTTGATAGTGGGGAGGATTTCACTGTGGTGTACAGTAAGGAGGACGAACTTGTGGACAGTGTGGAGAACGTTCCTGTAGTGCACAGGAGGATGTCTCTGTGCTGCACAGTAGGGAGGACATCCCTGTGATGGACAGTTTTAAGTATGTCACAGTGGTGGTTAGTGGGGAGGAATTTCCTGTGGTAGACAGTGTGAAGGACATTCCTGTGGTGGACAATGTGGAGCATGTCTCTTTGGTGGACAGTAGGGAGGACATCCCTGTGGTGGACACTGGGGAGGAAGTCCCTGTGGTGGAAAGTGGGGAGGACATCTCTGTGGTGGACTGTGGTGAGGACTTCTCTGTGGTGGACATCACTGTTGTGGACAGTGGAGATAATGTCCCTGCTGTAGACAGAGAGGAGAACATCCCTGTTGTGGAAAGTGGGGAGGACTTCCCTGTGGTGGACTGTCAGTAGGACTACCCTGTGGTGGATGTGGGTAGTACATCCATACGGTAGACAGTGGGAAACAGGCGTGGACTGTAAAGAGGACATCCCTGTGGAGGACAGTGAGGAGGACGTCCCTGTAGTGGATGGTGGAAAGGACATTCCTGTGGTTTAGATTTAGGACGACATCTCTGTGGTGGACAGTTGAAAGTACATCCTGTGGTAGAGAGTGGAGAGTATGTCCCTGTGTTGGACATTTAGCAAAACATCTCTGTGGTAGATGGAGGAAAGTAAATCCTGTGGTGAACAGATGCGAGCACGTCTTGGTTGTAGACAATGGGGAGGCCATCCCTGTGGTGGACAGTGAGGAGGATGTCCCTGTGGCAAACAGTGGAAAAATGTCTCTATGATGGTCAGTGAGGAAACCACCTTTGTGGTTTAAGGAGGGGAGGATATCCCTGTGGTGGACAGTGGGAAGGACATAACTGTAGTGGACAGTGGGGATGGCATCTCTGTGGTGGACATTGAGGAGGACACCCCTGTGGTGAGCAGTGGAAAGAGGTCCCTGTGGTGGAAAGTGGGAAATTCATCCCTGTGGTTTATTGTGGGGAGGACATCCCTGTGGTGGACACTGGGTAAAATATCTCTGTAGTGGACAGTGAGGAGGATGTCCCTGTGGTGGACAGTGGGGAAAACATCTTTGTGGTTTAAGGAGGGGAGGACATCATTGTTGTGGACAGTTGGGAAACATCTTTGTGGTTTAAAGAGGGGAGGACATTCCTGTGTTGTACAGTGGAGAGGAATTCCCTGTGGTGGAGAGTGAGGAAGACTTCTCTGTAGTAGACAGTGATGAGGATGTTACTGTGGTGGACAGTGAGTAGGACATCCCTGTGTTGGACAGTGGGGTGGGGGTTTCTGTAGTGGAGAGTTGGGAGGATTTCCTTGTGGTGGACAGTGAGGAGGACATACCTCTGGTGAACAGTGGGGAGAAATTCTTTGTGGTGGATATTTAGGACAAATTCACTGTGGTGCAAAATGTGAAGGATGTCCCTGTGGTGGACAGTGGGAAGGACTTCCTTGTGTTAGACAGTGGGGAGGACATTACTGTGGTGGACAGTGGGGAGCAGGTCTTTTTGGTGGACAGTGGAGAGGACATCCCTTTGGTAGACAGTGAAAAAGACATCCCTGAGGTGGACAGTGGGGAGGATATTACTGTTTTGGACCATGGTGAGGACTTCTCTGTGGTGGACAGCAAGAAAAACTTCTCTGTAGCGGACAGTGAGGAGGATGTTTCTGTGGTAGTGAGTGGGGAGGATGTTTCTCTGGTGAACAGTGAAAAGGATGTCAATGTGGTGAACAGTGGGGAGGGCATCCCTGTGGTGGACAGTGAGGATGATATTAATCTGGTGAAGAATGGAAAAGATTTCCATGTTGTGGACAGTGGAAAGGACGTCCATGAAGTGGACAGTGGGGAGGATATTGCTGTAGACAGTGGTAAGGACGTTCCTGTGTTGGACATTTAGAAAGACATCTCTGTGGTGGACAGAGGAAAGTATGTCCTCTGGTGAACAGTTGCAAGCATGTATTGGTTGTAGACAGTGGGGAGGCCAACCCTGTGGTGGACAGTGAAGAGGATGTCCCTGTGGTGGACAGTAGGAAATATGTCCCTGTGGTGGCCGGTGGGGAAACCATCTCTGTTGTTTAAGGATGGGAGGATATCCCTGTGGTGGACATTGGGAAGGACATACCTGTTGTTGACAGGGGGAGGTCATTCCTGTTGTGGACAGTGGGTAGGAATCTCTGTGGTGGACAGTGAGGAGGACATCCCTGTGGTGGACAGTTGGAAGAATGTCCCTGTTGTGCACAAGAAGAAGTCCATTTGGAGGACAGTGGGGAGGATGTCTCTGTTGTGGACAATGGGGAGTACGTTTCTGTGGTGGACATTGAGGATGACATCCCTGTGGTGGACACTGGGAAGGATGTTTCTGTGGTGGACAGTGGGGAAAAGATCTCTGTGTTTTAAAGTGGGGAGGACATCCCTGTGGTAGACAGAGGGTAGTACATTTATATTGTGGACAGTGAGGAGGACATCACTGTAGAGAACAGTGGGAAGGATATCCCTCTTTTGGACAGTAGGGAAAATATCTTTGTGGTTTAAGGAGGGGAAGACATTCCTATGGTGGACCATGGGAAAAACTTCAATGTGGTGAACAGTAGGGAGGTCTTATCTGTAGTGGATCAAGGAGGACATTCCTGGGGTGGAGAGTAAGGAGGATGTTGCTGGGGTGGACATTTGAAAGGACTTACATGTGGTTAACAGTGAGGAGGACATACTTATGGTGGACAGTGGTGAGGATATCCCTGTAGTGGACTGTGAGGAGGATGTCCCTGAGATGGACAGTGAAGAGGACTTCCCTTTTGTGGACCATGAGGAGGATATCCCTGTGATAGACAGTGGGGAGGATGTCCCTGTGGTGGACAGTGGGGAGGATTTCACTGTGGTGGACAGTGGAAAGGATGTCCTTGTTGTGGACAGTGGAAAAAACGTCCTTGTTGTGGACAATGGGGAGGATGTACCTGTGGTGCACAGGAGGATGTCACAGTGGTGGACAATAAGAAGGACGTCCCTATGGTGGACAGAGAGAACGACGTCTCACTGGTGGACAGTGAGGAGTACTTACCTGTGGTGCACATTTAGGTGGACATTTTTGTGGTGGACAGTGGGGTGGACATCCCTGTGGTGGACAGTGGAGAAGAGGTCCTTGTGGTGGACAGTGGAAAGGACGTCTCTGCGGTACACAGTGGGGAGGACTTCTCTCTGGTGGACAGTGGGAAAAATATCACTGTGGTCAACAGTAACAGTAGGGAGGATGTCTCTGTCGTGGGCAGTTGGGAGGATTTCACTGTAGTAGACAGTGGGGAGGACATATTTGTGGACAGTGAGTAGGATGTTCTTGTGGTGCACAAGAGGACATCCCTATGGTAGACAGTGGGAAGGATGTCCCTGTGGTGGACAATGAAAAAACTATCTGTGGTTTGCAGTGGAAAAGACATTCCTCTGGTGGACAGTGGGTAGGACATCTCTGTGGTGGACAGTGAGGAGGACGTCCCTGTAGAGGAAAATGGGAAAGATATCCCTGTTGTGGAGAGTGAGGAAAACATCTCTGTAATTTATGGAGGGGAAAACATCCCTGTGGTGGAGAGTGGTGCACTTCTCTGTAGTGGACTGAGGAGGACGTCCCTGGAGTGGAGAGTAAGGAGAACGTCCCTGTGGTGGACAGTTGGGAGGACTTACCTGTGGTTTACAGTGTGGAGGACATACCTATTGTGGACAGTGGGGAGGATATCCCTCTAGTGGACAGTGAGGAGGATGTCCCTGATGTGGACACTGGGAAAGACATCCCTTTGGTGGACAGTCAGGAGGACATCCTTGTGGTGGACAGTGAGGAGGACGTCTTTGTGGTGGACAGTGGGAAAGATGTTCCTATGGAGCACAGGAGGACGTCTCTGTGGTGGACAATAAATAGGACAACTCTGTGGTGGACAGTGTGGAGTACTTACCTGTGGTGGTCACTGAGGAGGACATTCCTGTTGTGGACAGTGGTCAGGACATCCCTGAGGTGGACAGTGGGGAAGAAGTCCTTGTTGTGGATGGTGGGGAGGACGTCTCTGTGTTGGACAGAGGGGAGGACTTCCCTCTGATGTAAAGTGGGGAGAATATCATTGTTGTGAACAGTGGGGAGGATGTCCCTGTTCTTGTCTGTTGGGAGGACTTTCTGTGGTGCACGGGAAAACATTTCTTTGGTGGACAGATGAGAGGATATTTCTGTGGTAGACAGAGAGGAAAACATCTCTGTCATGGACAGTTGGGAGGATATCCCTGTGGTGCACAGGAAGTCCCTGGGGTGGACAGTGGGGAAGATGTTCCTGTGGTAGACTGTGGGGAGGACATCTCTGTGGTAAATAGTGTGAAGGACAATCCTGTGGTTGTCAGTGTTGAGGATCCCCCTGTGGTAGACAGTGGTAAAGAAGTCCCTGTGTTTCATAGAGGATGTCCCTGTAATGGACAGTGGGGAGGATGTCCCTGTGGTGGACAGTGGAAAGAACATCTATCTGGTTGACAGTTGGCAGGAATATTTGTGGTGTGAAGTGTGGAGGACCTCCCTGCTGTGGACAGTGGAGAGGATGTCTCTATTGTGGATAGTGAAAGGGCATACTTGTGGTGGACAGTTGGGAAGATTTCCCTGTGGCTGACAGTGGGAAGGACTTCCCTGTGTGGGACAGTGGGAAGGACATCCCTGTCGTGCACAAGAGGACATCCTTGTGGCTAACAGTGGGGAGTATGTTTCTGTTGTGGAGATTGAGAAGGACTTCTCTGTGGTGAACAGTGTGGAGGACATCCTTGTGGTGGTCAATAGGAAGGACACCTCTGGTGGACAGTGGAGAGGATGTTCCTGTGGTGGACATTTGGAGGACATTCTTGTGATGGACAATGGAGAGAAAATCCCTGTGGTGGACAGTGAAAAGGACATCACTGTGGAGGACAGTAGGGAGGAATTCTCTGTGTTAGAAAGTGGGAAGCACGTCTTTGTGGTAGACAGTGGGGAGGACATACCCCACATACCCTGTGGTGTATAGTGAGGAGGATGTCCCTGTGATGGACAGTGGGGAAGACTTCCCATTGGTCGACAGTGGGGAGGATGTCCCTGTGGTGGACAGTGGGTAGAACATCTCTGTGGTACAGAATGAGGAGGATGTCCATTTGGAGAACAGTGGGAAAAACATCCCTGTGGTGGACAGTGGGAAGGATGTATCTATGGTGGACAATGGGAAGGACATCCCTCTTTTGGACAGTTGGAGGACCTTCCTGTGGTACACATTAGGACGTCCATGTAGTGGACAGTGGGGAGGATGTCCTTGTGATCATCAGTGGGGACCATGTCCCTTTGGCGGACTATGGAGAGGACTTCTCTGTGGTGGACTGTCAAGAGGCCATCCTTGTTGTGGAAAGTGAGGAAGACGTCCCTGTGGTGGACAGTGGGAAGGATGTCCCTTGGTGGAGAATGGGGAAAACATCTCTGTGGTTTAAGGACGTGAGGACATCCCTGTGGTTGACAGTGGGGAGGACGTATCTGTGGTGAAAACTGGGAAGGACGTACCTGTGGTGGTCAGTGGGGAGATTCACCATTGGTGGACTGTGTGGGGGATGTCCCTGTGGTAGACAGTGGGAAGGACTTCTCTGTGGTGGACAGTGGGGAGTATGTCTCTGCTTTTCACAGGAGGATGTCTTTGTGGTGGACCATGAGGAGGATGTCCCTGTATTAGACAGTGGGCATACATTTCTGTGGTTGACAGTGAGGAGGACTTCCCTGTGTTGAAGACTGGGAAGTATTTCTTTGTGGTGGAAAATGGAGAAAATACCTCTGTGGTTTACAGTGGAAAAGACATCCCTGTGGTGGACAGTGGATAGGACATCTCTGTAATGGACAATAAGGAGGACTTCCCTTTAGTGGACAGTGGGAAGGATGTCCCTGTTTTGGACAGTGGAGAAAACATCTCTGTGGTTTAAGGAGGGGAGGACATCCCTGTGGTTGAAAGCGAGGAAGACTTATTGGTGGTGGATATTGGGGAGGACTTCTCTGTAGTGGACCATGAGTAAGATGTCCAAGTTGTGGACTGTGAGAAGGATATCACTCTGGTGGACAGTGAGAAGGACCTCACTGTGGTGAACAGTGGAAAGGACATTGCTGTTGTGGACAGTTGGGAGGACTTACCTGTGGTTGACAGTGAGGAGAACATACCTATGGTGGACAGTGGAGAGGACATCTCTGTGAGGGACAGTGGGGAGGAGGTACCTGTGGTGCACAGGAGGATGACCCTGTAGTACACAGTGAGGATGATGTCCCTGTGGTGAACAGTGGGAAGGATGTCTCTGTGATGGACTGTGGGGAGAACACCCCTGTGGTAGACAGTGGTAAGGTCGTCCCTGTGGTACACAGAAACACATCTTTTTGTTGGACATTTGGGAGGATGTAAATGTGGTGGACACTTGGGATGACGTCCCAGTGGTAAACATTGGGAAGGATGCCACTGTATTGGACTGTTGAAATGACATCCAAACAAGAGCACATCCCTGTGGTGGACAGTTGAGAGGATGTCACTGTGGTGGACAGTGCGAAGGATTTCTCTGTGGTGGACATTGGGGAGGATGTCCTGTGGTTCACAGGAGAAAGACACTGTGGTGAACAGTCAGGAGGATGCCTCTTTGGTGGAGAGTGGGGAGGACATCCCTGTAGTAGACAGTGTGGGGGATGTCCCTGTGGTGATAAATGGGGATGATGCCCCTATTTTGAACAGTGGGGAGTAGTTTTCTGTGTTACACAGAATGATGTCTTTGTGGTGGACAGAGAAGAGGACATTCCTGTGGTGGATAGTGGGGAGTACATTTATGTGGTGGACAGTGAGGAGGACGTCCATGTGGTGGACACTGGGAAGGATGTACCTGTGGTGGACAGTGAGGAAATCATCTCTGTTGTTTACAGTGGAGAGGACATCCTTGTGGTGGACAGTGGGTAGGACATCTCTGTGGTGGACAGTGAGGAGGACATCCCTGTAGAGGACAGTGGGAATGATGTCCCTATGGTGGACAGTGGATAAGACTGATCTGTGGTGGATGGTGGGGAGGACTTCTCTTTAGTGGACCATGAGAAAGCCATCCATGTGGTAGACAGTGAGAAGGATATCACTGTGATGGACAGTGAGAAGAACCTCACTGTGGTGGACAGTGGGGAGGACGTTGCTGTTGTGGACAGTTGGTAGGACTTATCTGTGGTTGACAGTGAGGAGGACCTACCTATGGTGGACAGTGGAAAGGACGTCTTTGTGGTGGACCCTGGGGAGGATGTTCTTTTTGTGCACAGGAGGACGTTCCTTGTTGGACAGTGGGAAGGATGTCTCTGTGGTGAAAAGTTGGGAGGACGTTCCTATGGTGGACAGTGAGAAGGATGTCCTTGTGGTGAAAAGTGGGGAAAATGATTCTGTGATTTAAGGTTGTGATGACATCCTTGTGGTTGACAGTGGGGAGGACATTCCTATTCAAAACAGAGATGTCCTCCTCACTTTCCACCACAGGGACATTCTCCACACTGTATACAACAGGGACAAACTCCTGTGCAATACAGCAATATCTTCCCCACTGTCCACCACATGGAAGTCTTCCCCACTGTCCACCACAGGGATGTCCTCCCCATTTTTCACAACAGACACATGCTCCCCACTGTCCACCACAGGGAAGTCCTCTCCACTGTCCAATATGGGGATTTCCACCTCGTTGTCCATCACAGGGACATCCTCCCAACTGTCCACCACAGGAACATTATTCCCACTGTCCACCACAGACCCGTCCTTTCAACTATCTACCACAGGGACGTCCTCCCCATTCTCCACCACAGAGATGTACTCCAATGTACTACAGAAATGTCATCACCACTCTCCACCACAGGGGAGTCCTCCCCAGAGACTACCACAGGGACTTTCTCAACATTGGCCACCACAGATACATCCTCCACATTTTCCACCAGAGACACCTCCTCCACACTGCCCACCACAGGGAATTTCTCCTGTACAACACAGGGACGTCCTTTGAATTATCTACCACAAAGATGTTCTCCCCCACTGCCCACCACAGCGATGTCTTCCACATTGTCCACCAGAGAAAAGACCTCCCTACAGTCCACCACAGGGTTGTCCTCTTACTGTCCACCGGAGGGCCGTTCTCTTGTGCACCACAGGAACATTATTCCCACTGCCCACCACAAGAACATCCTCCCCACTGTCCACCAGAGTGAAATCCTCTTCACTGTCTACCACAGGAACGTCCTCTTCAATGTAGAACACAGGGATGTCCTCCCCACTGTCCACCTCAGGAAAGTTTTCCCCATTGTCCAACGAAGTGATTTCTTTTTCACTGTCCACCACAGTGAAGTCCTCCACAAAGTCCACCACAGAGATGTGCTCCCCACTCTCCACCACAGGGATGTCCTTCCCACTGTAAACCACAGGAATGTCCTCCCCACTGTCCACCACATTGACAACCTACCCACTGAGACCTCCTCCTCACTGTCCACCACAGATATGTCCTACATACTGTCCACCACATGAATGTACTCCCCACTGTCCACCACAAAAAGGTCCTCCTCACTTTCCAACACACTTTTCACCACAGGGATGTCCTCCCCACTGTCCACAACAGAAAAATTTTTTCTACTGTGCACCACAGGTAGTCCTCCTCATTTTCCACCACAGGGATGTCCTTCTCACTGTTACAACAGGGATGTCCTCTTCACTGTCCACCACATGGAAGTCCACCCCACTGTCCACAATGCGGACATCCTTTTCACTGTTCACCACAGGTATATCCTCCCCACTGTCCACCACAGGGACCACCTCCCACTGTCCCCCACAGTGTGTCCTCCTCACTTTCCACCACAGGGATATCATCCCCACTGTAAACCACAGGAATATCTTCCTCACTGTCCACCACAGTGATGTTCTACCCACTCTCAACCACATGGATGTCCTCCCACTGTCCACCACAGAAAAATCTTTCTCACTGGTAACCACAGGGATGTCCTTTGCACTTTCCACAACAGGGATGTCCTCTATATTGTCCACCACAGAGATGTAGTCCCCACTGATCACCATAGCCTCCAGAGAATAATCTTTTCCACTGTGCACCACATGGTTGTCCTCCTTACTGTCACCACAGGGATGTTTTCCTCACTGTCCATCACAGGGACATTTTGCCCACTAGCCAACACAGTGATGTCCTCCCCATTGTCCACCACAGGTGTATCCTTTTTTCCTGATCACCACAGGGATGTCCTCCTGTGCACCATAAGAACTTCCTCCCAACTGCCCACCACAAAACATCCTCCGCAATGTCCACCACAGTGAAATCCTCCCCATAGTCAACAACAGGGACATCCTTCCCACTGTCCATCACAGGGAAATCCTCCCCACTGTCCACCACAAGGATGTCTTCCTCACTGTCTATCACAGGTATGTCCTTTCCACTGTAAACCACAAGGATGTCCTCCCCACTGCCACAACATAGACAACCTCCCAACTGTCCATCACAGAGACATCCTCCTCACTGTCCACCACAGAGATGTCTTACACACTGTCCACTATATGGATGTACTCCCCACTTCCACCATAAAAAGGTCCTCCTCATTGTCCACCATAGAGATATGGTCCTCACTGTCCACCACAGGGATGTCCTCCCCAGTGTCCACCACAGAGATGTCCTTCTTACAGTTACCACAGGGATGTCCTCTTCAATGTCCACCACAGGGAAGTCTACGCCAAGTCCACAATGGGGACATCCTTTTCACTGTTTACCACAGGAACATCGTCCACACTGTTTACCACAGTGATGACCTCCTGTGCACAACAGTAAAATTGCCCCACTCTCCACCACAGAGATATCCTTTCCACTGTCCTCTACAGGAACATCCTCCTCACTGCCCACCACAAGGACGTCCTACCCACTGTCCCCCACAGTGAAATCTTCCCCATTGTCCACCACATTGACATCCTCCCCATTGTCCACCACAAGGACAACCTCCCCACTGTCCTCCACAGGGTGTCCTCCTCACTTTCCACCACAGGGATATCCTCCCCACTATCCACCACATAAAAGTCTTCCCCACTGCCCACCACAAGGATGTCCTCTTAACTGTCCACCACAAGAACATCCTTCCCAGTATCCACCACAGGGAAAACCACTTCACTGTCCACAACAGTGATGTCTTCCTCACTGTCCACCCAAGTATGTCCTCCAAACTGTAAACCAGAGAGTTGTTCTCTCCACTGTACACCAGAGAGATGTTCTTTTCACTGTCCAACAAAGTGAAGTCCTCTCCACTTTTCTCCACAGGGACATCCTCATCACATTCTTCCACAGGGATGTCCTCACCACTGTTTACTAAAGTGATGTCCTCCCCACTCTTCACCACAGGGACATCCTCCCCACTGTCCACCACAGAAAATTTCTCCTCACTATCAACCACAAAAAAGTCTTTTCCACTGGCCACCAATAGGAAGTCCTCACTATTGCCCACAACAGGGATGTCTTTCTCACCATCCACCACAGGAATGTCTTCCCAAATATCCTCCACATGAAAGTCTTTCCCACTGTCCACCACACTGATTTCCTCCCCACTGTCCATCACTGGGAAGTCCTCCTCACTGTCCAATATAGTGAAGTCTACCTCATTGTTCATACAGGGATGTCTTCCTTGCTGTCCACCACAGGGATGTCTTCTTCAAGGTCCACCATAGGGAAGTCTTGCCCAATGTCCAACACAGGGACGTCATCCTCAATGTCCATCAAAGGGAAAACCTAAACACTATCCAGCAGAGGGACATACTCCTGTGAAAAAACAATGTCCTCCAAACTGTCTACCACAAGTACATTCGCCTGTGCACCACAGGGATGTTCTTCCCACTGTCTACCACAGGGACACCCTCCTAACTGTCCACAACAAGTACATCCTCCTCACGGTCCACTACAGTGAAGCCTTCCCCAATGTCCACCACAAGGATGTCCTCCACACTGGCCACCACAGACATGTGCTCCCTACTGTCCACCACAGACATGTGCTCCCCACTGTCCAATATGGACATCCATCTCATTGTCTACCACAGGGGTATCCTAGTAACTGTCCAACACAAGGATGTCTTTGTCAATGTCAACCAAAAGGAACTCCTCCACACTGTTCAATACAGGGATGTCCTCCTCACTTTCCACCACAGGGACATCTTCCACACTGTCCACAAGAGGAACGAACTCCTGTGCAACACAGCACCATCCTTCCCACTGTCCACCACAGGGAAGTCTTCCCCGCTGTTCACCACAGGAATGTCCTCCACAGTTTTCACCAAAGACACATGCTCCTCAGTGACTACCACAGGGATGTCCTCCCCAGTGTCCACAACAGTGAAGTCCTCTCCATTTTCTAATATAGTGACATCCATCTCATTGTCCACCACAGGGAAGACATCCCCACTGCCCATCACAAGGACTTTCTCCTCACTGTCCAGCACAAGGATGTTATCCCCACTCTCTACCTCAGGGACATCCTCTCAACTTTCCAATACAGGAACATCCTCCTGTGCAACAAGGAACTTACTCCCTATGGTTCAACACAAAGTCCTTTACACTGCCCATGACAGTGAAATCCTTTGCAGACTTCTCCACAAAGACGTCCTCCTCACTGTTCACTATAGTCATGTTCTCCTCCCTGTCAGCTACAGAAAAGTCCTCTAAACTGTCCACCACAGTGAGGTCCTCCCCACTGTCTACCACAGGGATGTCCTCCACACTGGCCACCACAGGGATGGCCTCCCCACTGTCCAGAACAGGGAAGTCCTCCCCATTGTCCAAAACAGAAATGTTCTCCTAATTGTTCACCACAGTAACATCCTCCCCACTGTCCACTACAGTGACATCCTCCTCACTGTCCACCACAGAGAAGTCCTCTGCACTGTCCACCACAGAAAAGTCCTCCCCATTGTCCACCACAGGGATGTCCTTCTCACTGTCCACCAAACAAACATCCTTCCCACTGTCCACCACAGGGACATCCTACACACTGTCTGCCATAAATACCTCATCTTGTGTCCCACAAAGATGTCCTCCACACTGTCCACCACAGGGACATCCTCCTCATTGACCACCACAAGGATGTCCTCCACAGTGTACACCATAGGTACATCCTCTCCACTGTGCACAACACTGATGTCCTCCACACAGTCCACCACAGCAACGTCCTCCACACTGTACAACTAGGGGAAATACTCCTGTATACCACAGGGTTGTCCTCCCCACTAACCACAACAAGGACGTACTCCACACTGTCCAAGACAAGAATATTCTCCCCACTGTCCACTAAAAAAAAATTCTCCCCAGTGTCTACCACCTGGATCTTCTCTCCACTGTCCATCACAGGGACATCCTCCTGTGCACCATAGGGACATCCTCCCAACCTACCACCACAAGTATGTCCTCATCAATATCCACCACATGGATATCATCCCACCTGTCCAACATAGGGAAGTCCTATCCACTGTCCACCACAGTGACGTCCTCATGTGCAACACAGGAACATTTTCCCAACTGTCCACCAAAAGGACATCCTTCCCACTGTCCACAGTGAAATCCTCCCCACTGTCTACCACAGGGATGTTTTCTTGTGCACAACAGGAACATACTTCCCATTGTCTACAAGGACATCCCCCTCACTGTTCACAACAGTAAAATTCTCCCCACTGTCAAGCACAAGGACGTCCTCCCCACTGTCCACCACAGGTACATCCTCCCCACTGTTTACCACAGAGTCATCCTCCTCAACATCCACCACAGGGATATTCTACACACTGTACACCACAGGGACATTCTCCCCAATATCCACCACAGGGACGTCATTTAGTGCATTGCAGGAATTTCCTCCCCATGGTCCACAACAAGGATGTCCTTCACACTGTCCACCACAGTTACATCCTCTCCACTGTCCACCACAAAGATGTCCTCAGTATTGGCCATTACAAGAATGTCCTTCTCACTGTTAACCACAGGACAGTTCTCTCTACTGTCTCCCACAATGACGTCCTCCCCACTGTCCACCAAAGGGATGTCCTCCCAACTGTCAAACACAATGACATCATTTTCATTGTCCACCACAGTGAAGTCCTACCTACCTTCCACCACTGGGACATCCTTCTCACTGATCACCATGGGGATATCCTCCCCACTGTCCACCCCAGGGATGTCCTCTTCACTCTCAACCGCAGGGAAGTCGTTCCCACTGTCCACCACAGGGACGTCCTCCTCACTGTCCACCACAGTGATGTCCTCCCAACTGTGTACCACAGGGATATGCTCCCCACTGTCCAACACAGAGAAGTCCTCCCATTGTTAACCACAGGGATGTACTCCCCACTGTCCACAGCAGGGATATCCTCCCCACTGTCCACAACAGGGATGTCCTTCACTCTGTCCTCCAAAGAGAAGTCCTCCCATCTGTCAACCACAGGGACGTCCTCCTCATGGTCCAACACTGGGATGTCCTCCCAACTGCTCACCACAGTCATGTCCTATCCACTGTCCACCACAGGGATCTTTTCCTTTGCACAACAGGAACGTTCTGCCCACCGTCAACGACAAGTACATCCTCTCGACTGTCCACTACAGTGAAATCCTCCTCACTGTCAAGCACAGTGACATCCTCCCCACTCTCCATTACAGGGACATCCTTCTGTGCACCACAGGAACATCTTCCCCTTGGTCCACAAGAACGTTTTTGTCACTGTCCACCACAGTGAAATCCTTTCCACTGTTCACCACAGGGACATCCTCCCTACTGTGCCCAACCAGGATGTCTTCTCCACTGTCCACCATAAGGATGTCTTTTCATTGTCTAACACAGTAGCATCCTCTCAACTTTCCACCAGAGGGACTTCCTCCTGTGCACCATAAGAAAATCCTTCCCACGGTCCACCACAATGTCATCCTCCACACTATCCACCACAGCGAAATCCTCCCCACTGTCCACCACAGACTTCCTCCCACTGGCCAACACAGGGATGTCCTCCCCACTATACACCAAAGGGACATCCTCCCCACTGTTTACCAAAAAAGTCCTCCAAATTGTCCACCACAGAGAAGTCCTTCCCACTGTCCACTACAAGGAAATCCTTCTCACTGTCCACCACAGTGACATCCTACAAACTGTTTACCACATGTCCATCCTCCCCACTGTCCACAACAGGTATGTCCTCCTTACTATCCAACACAGGGATGTCCTCTCCACTCTCCACCACAGGGATATCCTCTGCACTGTCCACCAGAGGGACTTTTTCCTCTGCACCACAGAAACGTCCTTTTCACGGTCCACCACAAGGACATCCTCCCCGCTATCCACCACAGTGAAAACCTCTCAAACTGTCCACCACAAAGACGTCCTCCCCACTGGCCACCACAGGGATGTTCACATCACTGTCAATTACAGGGAAATCCTCCCAACTGTCCACCACAGAGACGTCCTTCCCATTGTTCACCACAGGGATGTCCTCTCTACTGTCCACCACAGGGATGTTCTCCCCATTGTACACCACAGGGAAGTCCTCCTCACTGTCCATCACCAGGACATTTTCCCCATTGTTTACCACAGTGACGTTCTTCTCACTGTCACCACAGAAATGTCCTTCCCACTGACCACCACAGAAAAATCCTTCCCACTGTCCACCACAGGGACATCCTCCCAACTGTCCACCACAAAATATCCTCCTCTCTATCCACAATTGAGAAGTCCTCCCTAGTCTCCATCACAGGGAATTCCTCCCCACTGTCCACCACAAAGATATCCTTTCCAATGTACACCACATATATTTTTCCCACTGTCCACGACAGTGACATCCTTTTCATGGTCCACAACAGGAATGTTATACCCACTCTACACCACAGGGATGTTCTCCCCATAGTCCATCAAAAGTAATTCTTCCCCACTGTTCAACACAGGCACGCCCTCTTCATTGTCCACTACAGGGATGTCCTCCCCAATCTCTACTACAGACATGTGTCCCTACTGTCCACCACACAGATGTCCTCTACAATGTCCACCATAGGGACATCCTTCCAACTGTCCACCACAGGGATGTCCTCTTCACTGTCCACCACAGTGATGTCCTACCCACTTTACACCACAGGGATGTTCTCCCCACAATACATCACAAGTAAGTCTTCCCCACTCTCCACCACAGAAATATCCTCCCCTGTACCAGAGTGTTGTCTTCCCCATTGTCCAAAACAGGGACATCCTCCTTACTGACCTCCACAGGGATGATCTCCTCACTGTCCACCACAGAGATGACCTCCCCAGTGTCCACCACAGGGACAGCTTCCTTACTTTCTACAAAAAGTATGTCATCCTGTGCACCACAGGGACATCTTCCCAATGTCCACCACAGGAATGTCCTTCCCACTGTCCATCACAAAGACGTTATTTCCACTGTCCACCAGAGAGATGTCCTCCCAACTGTCCACCACAGAAACATACTCCTGTGTATCACAGGGACCTCCTTACCACTGTCCAACACAGGAATGCCATCCCCTCTGACCACCACAGGGGCATCCTCCACACATTCCTCCACAGAGATGTCCTTCCCACTATCCACCACAGGTACTCCCTCCTCACTGTCCAACACAGGGATGTCCTCCTGTGCACCCAGGCACATCCTTTCAACTGTCTATAACATAGATGTTCTCTTCACTGTCTACCCCAGGGACATCCTCCCCACTGTCCACCACAGAGATGTTCTCCCCATTGTGCACCAAAGGGCCCCCCCAATTGACAACCACAGGGACGTTGTCCACACTGTCCACCACAGGAATGTCCTCCCCACTGTACAACACAGGGACGTTCTCACCACTTTCCACCACAGGAATGTCCTCTTGTGTACCACAGAAATGTCATCACCACTGTACAACACAGGGGCATCCTCCCCACTGTCCACCACAAGGACATCTTCCACACTTTCTAACCAGAAGTCATCATCCTGTGCACAGCAGGGTCCTCCTCCCAAATGTCCAGAACAGATATGTCCTACCCACTCTCCAACACAGAGACATTTGCCACAGTGTCCACCACAGTGACTTCCTCTTGTGCAACACAGGGACGTCCTCCCCACTGTTCACCATAGAGATGTCCATCCCACTGTCTACCACAGGAATGTCCACCTATCTATGACTGATATGTCCACCCCACTGTCCACCACAAATACATCTTCCACATTGTCCATCACAGGGACCTCATCCACACTGCCCACCACAGGGAAGTCCTCCTGTGCACCACAAGGACGTCCTCCCAACTATCTACCACAAAGATATTTCCCCCAATGCCCACCACAGCAACATACTCCCCACTGTCCAACACAGGGAAGACCTCCCCATTGTCCACCTCAGGAAAGTCTTTCCAACTGTGCAACAAAGTGATTTCCTTTTCACTGTCCACCACAGTGATGTCCTCCCCACTCTCCACCACAGGGATGTCCTCCCCATTGTCAAACAAAGAAAAATCCTCCCCACTGTGCACCACAGAGAAGTCCTCCACGTTGTCCACCACAGGGATGTCCTCCACACTGTCCAACACAGAGTTGTGCTTTCCATTGTCCACCAAAGGGATGTCTTCCACACTGTCCTCCACAGAAAATTTTTTGTACTGTGCACCACAGGATGTCCTCCTCATTGTCCACCACAGGTATGTCCTTCTCACTGTTACAACAGGGATGCCCTCTTCACTGTCCACCATAGGGATGTCCTTCCCACTGTCCACCACAAAGATTTCCTCCCCACTCTCCACCACAGCAATGTCCTCATGTATAAAACAGGGACATATTTCCCACTGTCCACCACAGAGGAGTATTCCTTACTGACCTCAACTGGGACGTCCTCCCCACTGTTTAACACAGGGACATCCTCCTGTTTAACACAGGGACATTCTCACCACTGTCCATGCCAGAGATTTTCTCTCCACTCACCACCACAAGAACATCGTCCACACTGTCCACCACAAAGATGTCCTGCTCTGTATCCACCAAAGGGACATCTTCCCCACTATTCAACACAGAGACATCCTCCTCACTGACCACCACAGGGAAAACCTCCCCACTGTCCACCACAGGGCATTCTCCTCACTTTCCACCACAGGGATATCATCCCCACTGTAAAACACAAAGATATCCTCCCCACTGTCCACCACAAAAAAGTCTTCCCCAATGTATACCACAAGGATGTCCTACTCATTTTCCAATACAAGGATTTCTTCCCCACTGTCCACCAGAGAAAAATCCTCCCTCTGTCCACCACAGGGATGTCCTCCTCATTGACCACCACTGGGATATCCTCCTAACTGTCACCACAGGGATGTCCTCTTCACTGTCCAACACAGGAAGTCCACCCCACTGTCCACAAGGGGGATGTCCTTTTCACTGTTTACCACAGGAGCATCCTCTACACTCTTCACAAAGTGATGACCTCCTGTGCATCACACCAAAATCACACCACTGTCCACTACAGAGATGTCCTTTCCACTGTCCATCACAGGGACGTCCTCCCCCCTGTCCACAACAAGGACATCCTACAGTTCACCACATGGACATACTCCCGACTCTCCACCAGAGGGACAGCCTTCTCTCTGTCCACCACAGAGATGTTTTTTTCCACTGTCCACCAAAAAACCTCCTCCCTACAGCCCACCACAAGGATGTTCTACCAACCGTCCATCACAGTGAAATCTTTCCCATTGTCAATCACAGGGACATGCTTCCCACTCTCCACCACAGGGATGTCTTCCCAACTGTCCACAAGAATGATTTTTCTTCCCACTGTCCACCACAGGGACATCCTTTCCACTGTCCACCACAGGTAAATCCTCCTCACTGTCTACCACAGAGATGTCCTAACAACAGTCCATCACAGGGATGTCCTCCACACTGTCCACCACAGGAAATTCTTCCTCATTGTCCAACACAGGAACATCCTACTCACTTTCCACTACAGGGATGTCCTGCCACTGTCCACCACAGAGATGTGCTTGCCACTGTCCACCAAAGTGATGCCCTCCCTATTGTCCACCACAGAAATTTCCTCCACACTATCCACCACAGTTACGTCCTTATCATTGAACACCACAGATGTGTCTTCATCACTGTCACCACAGGGATATCCTTTTCACTGTCTACCAGAGGGAATCTCCCCACTGTCCAGAACAGGGATGTCCTTTTCACTGTCCAGCACAGTGACATCCTCCAAACTGTTCTCCACAGAACGACCTCCAGTTTACCACAGCAAACTCACCCCACTGTCCACAATTGAGTTGTCCTCCCCACTGTCTACTGCAAAGACGTCCTCCCCACTGTCCACAACCAGGACATCCTCCTGTGCAACAAAGTGATGTCCACCCACTGTCCATCACAGGGTAATCCTCCTGTGTACCATAAGGATGTGGTCAACACTGTCCACCACAGGAGTGTCCTCTCCACTGACCAACACAGGGACATCCTCCACACTTTCCACCAGAGGGACATCTTCCTTTTCACGTCATGGACATCCTCCCAAATGTCTACAAGAGGGATGTCCTCCTCACTGTCCACCACAGAGATGTCCTCTGCACTGTCCACCACATGAATGTCCTTTCCACTGCCCACAACAAGGACATTCACCCCACTGTCCACTACAGTGAAATCCTCTTTACTGTCCACCACAGGGACGTCCTCCCCACTGTTCACCACAGGGATGTCCTGCTCACTGTTCACCACAGGGAAATTGTCCCCACAGTCCACCACAGGGATGTTCTCTCCACTGTCCACCACATAAACGTCCTCTTGTGCACCACAAGGACATCCTCTCCACTGTCCACCACAGTGGCATCATCCTTACTGACCCCCACACTGACATTTTCCACACTGTCCACCACAGAGATGTCGTCGCCACTGTCCACCACAGGGATGTCCTCTTCACTGTCCACAACAAAGACGTCCTCCTGTTCACCACAGGGATGTCCTCACCACTGTCCACCACAGGGAAGTCCTTCTCACTGTCCACAACAGGGAAGTCACCCCATTGTCCAACAACAGTTGTCCTCCCAACTGTCCACCACAGGGATGTTCTACCCACTGTCCACAACACAGACAAACTTCCCAATGTCCATCATGAAAAAATTCTTTCCACTGTTCACCACAGGGACGTCGTCCACACTGTCCACCACTGGGATGTACTCCTAACTTTAATCTATAGGAATATCCTCCAAACTGCCCACCACAGCACATTCTCTTCACTGCACAACACAGGGACGTCCTGCTGACTATCCACCACAGAAATGTCCTACCCACTGTCCACCACAGGGACATCCTCCCCATTGCCCACCACAAGGACGTCCTCCCCAATGTCCACCACAGTGAAGTACTCCTCACTGTCCACAACAGGAACATCCTCTCCAATGTACACCATGGGGATGTCCTCCCCACTGTCCGCCTCAGGAAAGTCTTCTCCACTGTCCAACAAAGTGATTTCTTTTACACTGTCCACCACAGTGAAGTCCTCTACACTGTCCACAACAGAGATGTGCTCCCCACTCTCCACCACAGGGATGTCCTCCCCACGGTCCACCAAAGAAAAATACTCCCCACTGTGCACCACAGGGACGTCCTCCTCATTGTCCACCACAGTGATGTCCTCCTGTTTATCACAGGGACGTCCTTCCCACAGTCCACCAAAGGTGTCCTTCTTACTGACCACCACAGGGATGTCCTCCTGTGCACCACAGCAATGTTCTTCTCACTGACAACACAAGAACTTCTTCTTCACTGTCCACTACAGGGACATCCTCCTCACTGTCCACAACAGGTATGTCTTCACAGTAAACCACAGGGATGTCCTCAAGACTGTCCACCACAGGGACAACCTCCCCACTGTCCATCACAGAGATTTCCTCTTCCCTGTCCACCACAGTGATGTCCTAACCACTGTCCACCACATGGATGTCCTCCCATTGTCCACCACAGCAACATCATCCTCACTGTCCATCACAGGGATATTTTTCTCACTGTCCACCACAGTGATGTCCTCTCCATTGTCAACCACAGGAATGTGGTCCCCAGTGACCACTACAGGGATGTTCTTGCCACTGTCCTCCACAGAAAAATTTTTTCCACTCTGTACCACAGAGATGTCCTCCTCACTGTCACCACAAGGATGTTCTCTTCACTGTCCATCACAGGGACCTCTTGCCCACTATCCACCACAGAGATGTCCTCTTCACTGTCCACCACAGGTAGTCCTCCTGTGTATCACAGGGACGTCCTTCCCACAGTCCACCACAGGTGCATGCTTCTTACTGATCACCACAGGTACCCCGCTGCCCACCACAAGGAGGTCCTCCACAATGTCCACCACAGTAAAATCTTTCACACAGTCAACAACAGAGACATCCTTCCCACTGTTCATCTCAGGGAAATCCTCCCCACTATCCACCACAACGACATCTTCCTCACTGTCTACCACAGGTATGTCCTTTCCACTGTAAACCACAGGGATGTTCTCCCCACTGTCTGCCACAGGGCCAACCTCCACACTGTCCATCACAGGGATGTCCTCCTAACTGTCCACCACATAGAGGTCCTACACACTGTCCACCACATGGATGTACTCACTACTGGCCACCACAAAAAGTCCTCCTCACTGTTGATCATATAGAGATATGGTCCCCATTTTTTGCCACAGGGATGTCCTCCCTACTGTCCACCACAGAAAAATTATTTCTACTGTGCACCACAGGACGTCCTCTTCATTGTTCACCACAGGATATTCTTCTCACTGTTACCACCGGGATGTCCTCTTCACTGTCTACCACAGGGACATCCTCCCCACTGACCACCACAGGGACATTTTTCTCACTGTGCACCACAGGGATATCTTCCCACTGTCCACAACAGAGATGTGCTTGCCACTGCCCACCACAGGGATGTTCTCCCCATTTTCCACCACAGAAAAAATTTTCCACACTGTCCAACACAGTGACGTCCTCCTCAGTGATCACCACAGATATGTCTTCCTTACTGTCACCATAAGAATGTCCTCTCCACTGTCCACCAGAGGGAATATGCCCTTTCAACCACAGGGGCATCCTACTTACTGACCACCACAGGGACCTCCTCCACACTGTCCACCAAAGAGATGTCGTCCCCACTGTCCACCACAGGAACATTATTCTCACTGTCCACCACAGAGAAGTCCTTTTAACCATCTACCACAAAGACATCCTCCGCATTGTCCACCACAGGAACATACTCCAGGTTACCACAGAAATTTTGTCATCATTCTTCACCACAGGGGTGTCCTCCCCACAGACCACCAAAGGGACTTTCTCAACACTGGCCCCCACAGAGACATCCTTTCCACTGTCCACCCCAGGGACCTCCTCCACACTGCCCACCACAGAGAAGTCCTCCAGTGTACCACAGGGACGTCCTCCCAACTATCTACCACAAAGATATTCTCCCCATGGCCCACCACAGCGATGTCCTCCACACTGTCTACCACAGGGAAAACCTCCCCACTGTCCATCACAGGGAGATCCTCTTACTGCCCACCAGAGGAACATCCTCCTGTGCACCACAGGAACGTCCTCCCCACTGCCCACAACAAAGACGTCCTCCCCACTTTCCACCACAGTGAAATCCTCCTCACTGTCTACCAAAGAAACATCCTCTCCCATGTACACCAAAGGGATGTCCTCCCCACTGTCCACCTCAGGAAAATCTTCCCCACTGTCCAACAAAGTGTTTTCGTTTTCACTGTCCACAGCAGTGATGTCCTCCACACTGTCAACCACAGAGATATGCTCCCCAATGTCCACCACAGGGATGTCCTCCCCACTGTGCACCACAGGGACATAAACCTCATTGTCCACCACAGGGATGTCCTCCTGTGTACCACAAGGATGTTCTTTCCACTGTCCACCAAAGGTGCGTCCTCCTTACTGACCACCACAGGGACATCCTCCTGTGGACTACAGTAACGTCCTTCCCACAGCCCACCAAAAGAACTTCCTCCCCATTGTCCACCACACTGAAAACCTCCCACATTCAACCAAAGGGTCATCCTTCCACTGTACACCAGGGGAAATCCTCCACACTGTCCACCACAGGGATATCCTCTTCACTGTCCATCACAGGTATGTTTTCTCCACTGTAAACCACAGTGATGTTCTCCCCACTGTCCACCACAGGAACAACCTCCCCACTGTCCATAACAGAGACATCCTCCTCACTGTCCACCACAGAGATGTCCTACCCACTGTCCACCATATGGATGTCCTTTCACTGTCCACCACAGACACATCTTCCTCACTGTCCACCACAGGGATGTCCTTCTCAATCTCCACCACAGGAATGTCCTCTACATTGTCCACCACAGAGATGTGGTCCCCAGGGACCACAATAGGGATGTTCTCCCGACTGTCCTCCACAGAAAATCTTTTCCACTGTGCAGCACAGGGATGTCCTCCTCACTGTCATTACAGGGATGTTCTCTTCACTGTCCATCACAGGGATGTGTTGCCTACTATCCACCACAGAGATTTCCTTCCTACTGTCCACTAGAGGTAGTCCTCCTGTGTATCACAGGAATGTACTTCCAACAGTCCACCACAGGTGCATCCTTCTTACTGATCATCACAGGGACGTCCTCCTATGTACCACAGGAACGTCCTCCCTACTGCCCACCAGAAGGACGTCCTCTGCAATGTCCACCACAGTGAAATCTTCCCCATGGTCACCAACAGGAATATCCTTCCCACTGTCCATTTCAGGGAAATCCTCCCCACTGTCCACCACAAGTACTTCTTCCTCACTGTCCACCACAGGTATATCCTCCCCACTGTAAACCACAGTGATGTCCTCGCCACTGTCCACCTCATGGACAAACTCCCCACTGTCCATCACAGAGAAATCCTCTTCACTGTCCACCACAGAGATGTCCTACACACTGTTCACCACATGAATGTACTCCCCACTGTCCACCACAAAAAGTCCTCCTCACTGTCCTCCACAAAGATATGGTCCCCACTATCCACCACAGGGATGTCCTCCCCACTGTCCACCATAGAAAAATTATTTTTACTGTGCACTGCAGGACGACCACCTCATTGTTTACCACAGGGATGTCCTTCTCACCGTTACCACATGGATGTCCTCTTCACTACCACAAGGATGTCCTCCCCACTCTCCACCACAGAAATGTCCTCCTGTGTAAAACAGGGATGTCCTTCACACTGTCCACCACACAAAAGTCCTCCTTACTGACCACAACTGGAATGTCCTCCCCACTGTCCACTACAGGGACATTCTCCTCACTGTTTACCACAGAGATGTCCTAACACCAATCCACCACAGGGATGTCATCCACACTCTCCACCACAAGAAAGTCTTCCCCACTGTCCACCACAGGGAAGACCTCCTCACTGTCCATCACAGGGACATCCTCTTACTGTCCACCAGAGGGACATCCTCTTGTGCACTACAGGAATGTCCTTGCCACTGTCCACCACAAGGACATCCTCTCCACTGTCCATGACAGTGTAATCCTCCTCACTGTCCACAACAGAAACATCCTCTCCAATGTACACCACAGGGATGTCATCCCCACTGTTCACTTCAGAAAAGTCTTCCCCACTGTTCAACAAAGTGATTTATTTTTCACTGTCCACCACAGTGATGTCCTCCACACTGTCCAGCACAGAGATGTGCTCCCCACTGTCCACCAATTAATGACCTCCCCACTGTCCACCAAAGAAAAATCCTTCCCACTGTGTACCACAGGGACGTCCTCTTCATTGTCCACTACAGGGATATCCTTTACGTTTTCCACCACAAAGATATGGTCCCCACTGACCGTGACAAGGATATTCTCCTCACTGTCCTTCACAGAAAGATCTTTTACATTGTGCACCACAGGGATGTCCTCCTCACTGTCACCACAGCGATGTTCTCTTCACTGTTCATCACAATGACATCATGCCCACTATTCACCACAGATATTTTCTCCTCATTTTCCACCACAGGTAGTCCTCCTGTGTATCACAGGGACATCCTTCCAACTGTCCACCACAGGTGCATCCTCTTTACTGATCACTACAGGTACATCCTCCTGTGCACTACAGAAACATCCTCCCCACTGCCCACCACAAGGACATCCTCCACAATGTCCACCAGTGAAATCCTCCCCACAGTCAACAACAGGGATATCCTTCCCACTGTCCATCTCAGGGAAATCCTCCCCACTGCCCACAACAAGGACGTCTTCCTCACTTTTCACCACAGATATATCCTCCTTACTGTAAACCACAGGGATATCCTCCTTACTGTCCACAACATGGACAACCTCCCCACTGTCCATCACAGAGATATGGTCCACACTGTCCACCACAGGGATGTCCTCCCCACACTCCACCACAGAAAATTTTTTCTACTGTGCACCACAGGACATCCTCCTCATTGTCCACCACAGAATTTTCCTTCTCACTGTTACCACAGGGATGTCCTCTTCACTGTCTACCACAGGGAAGCCCCCACTGTCCACCACAGAGATGTCTTCCTGACACTCCACCACAGCAATGACCTCCTTTTTAAAACAGGAATGTCCTTCCCACTGTCCACCCCAGAGGAGTTCTCCTTACTGACCACAACTGGGACATCCTCCCCACTGTCCTCAACATGGACATCCTCCTGTTTACCACAGGGACATTCTCACCACTGTCCACCACAGTGGTTTCCTCATCACTGACCACCACAGGGACATCCTCCACACTGTCCACCACAGGGTGTCCTCCTCACTGTCTACCACAGGGATATCCTCCACACTGTCCACCACAGTAAAGTCTTTCCCATATTTTGCCACAAGGATGTCCTACTCACTGCCCACCAAAAGGATGTCATCCCCACTGTCCACCATGGAAAAATCCTCTCCTTTGTCCATCACATGGATGTCCTCCTCATTGACCACCACCGGGATATCCTTCTAACTGTCACCACAGGGATGTCCTTTCACTGTCAACCACATGGAAGTCTACCCTACTGTCCACAATGGGGACGTTCTTTTCATTGTTCACAGGAACATCCTCCACACTATTCACCACAGTGATGACCTCCTGTCCACCACAGAATAATTGCCCCACAGTCCGCTACAGAGATGTCCTTTCCACTGTCCACCACAGGAACGTCCTCCCCTATGTCCACCATAAGGACGTCCTACCCACTGTCCACCAGTTAAATCTTCCCCATTGTCTACCACAGGGACACCCTTTCCAATTTCTACCACAGAGACATCCTCCTCATGGTCCACAACAGGGAAGCCTTCCCCACTGTCCACCACAGACACGTGCTCCCCACTGTCTACCACAGGGATGTCCTCCTCACTGTCCACCACAGGGAAATCCTCCTCACTGTCCATTATAGACATCCATCTCATTGTTCAACACAGGGATATCCTCCTAACTGTCCACCACAGGGATGTCTTCTTCAATATCCACCAAAATAAAGTTCTCCCCACTGTTCAACACAGGGACATCCTCATTTTCAACCACAGGGACTTTGTCCACACTTACCACAACAGGGATGAACTCCTGTGCAACACAGCAACATCCTTCCCACTGTCCACCACAGGGAAGTTTTCCCCACTGTCCACCACAGGGATGTCATCCCCAGTTTTCACCACAGACACATGCTCCTCACTATCCACCACAGGGATGTCCTCCCCATTGTCCACCACAGCGAAGTCGTCTCCACTGTCCATCACAGGGACTTCCTCCTTACTGTCCACCACAGGGATGTTAACCCTACTCTCTAACTCAGGGATGTCCTCCCCACTTTCCAACACAGGAACATCTTTCTGTGCAACCAGGAACATACTCCCCAAGGTTCAACACAAGAAAGTCCTTTACACTGTCCATGACAGTGAAATCCTCCACACTCTTCGTCACAAATACATCCTCCTCACTGTTCTTCTTTCTGTCAGCTACATAAAAGTTCTCCTCACTGTCCACCCTTGGGACATACTCCCCATTGTCCACCACAGAGACATCCTCCTCACTGTCCACCACAGAGAAGTCCTCCACACTGTCTACCACAGGGATTTCCTCCTCACTGTCCAACAAAGAAACGTCCTTCCCACTGTCCACCACAGGGACATCCTCCCCACTGTCTACCATAAAGACCTCATCTTGTGTCCTACAGAGATGTCCTCCCAACTGTCCACCACAGGGGCATCCTCCCCATTGACCACCACAGGAATATACTCCACACTGTGCACCACAGTTATGTTCTCCACACTGTCCACAACAAGGACGTTTTCCTGTGCACCACAGAAATGTCCTCCCCGCTGTCCACCACAGTGAAATCCTTTCTTCTGTCCACCACAGGGACATCATTCCCACTGTTGACCTTCGGGATGTCCTCCCCCTGTCCACCACAGAAACATCTATCCCACTATGCACCACAGAATCATCCTCCTTTTCACCACAGGATGTCCTCACTATTGTTCAGCACATAGACATCCTCCACACTGTCCACAACAGGAACATCCTCCCCATTGTCCACCACAGAGATGATCTCCACAGTGTCCACCAGAGAGATGTCCTCCCAACTATCCACAAGAGGAAAATCCTCCCCACTGTCCACCACAAGGATGTCCTCCCCACAGTCCACCACAGTGAAATCCTACCCACTGTTCACCACAAAGATATCATCCTCACTGTCCACCACAGGGATGTTCTCCTCATGGTCAACCACAGAGAAGTACTTCCCACAGTCTACCACAGTGATGTCCTTCCCACTGTCCACCAAAGGCACATCCTCCCCACAGTCCACCACAGGGAAATCCTCTCTGCTGTTTACCCCAGAAAAGCTCTTTTCACTTTCCACCACAGGGATGTCCTTCTCACTGTCCACTTAGAAATGTTTTCCCCACTGTCCACCACAGGAAGGTCTTCCACACTATCCACCAAAGTGACGTCCTCATGTGAACCACAGGGACATCCCCCCCACTGTCAAACACAGGGACATCATCCACACTATACACAACAGAGACTTTCTCTCAACTGTCCAATATAGGGATATCCTTCTCACATTCTACCACAGAGACGTCCTCTCTACTCTCCACCACATGGGCTTTTGCTCCACTGTCCACCACAGAGATGTCGTCTACAATGTCCATCACAGTGATGTCCTCCACACAGTCCACCACAGGGACGTCCTTTTCACTGTCCACCATGGGAACGTCCTCACCACTGTCCACCACAGGGACATCCTCCTATGCACCACAGGGATGTCCTCTCCAGTGTCCACCATAAAGGCATCCATTTACAGTCCAACACAGTGAAATCCTCCCCACTGTTCACCACAAAGATGTCATCCTTACTGTTCAACACAGGGATGTTTTCCTCACTGTAAATCACAGAGAAATCTTGCCACTCTACACCAGAGAAATGTCCTCCCAATGTGCCCACAGAAACATTCTTTTGTGCACCACAGGGATGTCTTCGCCACTGTCCACCACAGGGACATCCTCCTGTGCACCACAAGAACATCCTCCCCACTGTCAACCACAGTGAAATCTTCCTCACTGTTCACCCAAAAGATGTCATTGTTATTGTACAGCACAGGGACATCCTCCTCACTGTCAACCACAGGGAAGTCCTTCCCATTGTCCGCCAAATGGACATCCTCCCCACTGTCCTCTGCAGGGACATCCTCCTCACTGTCCAACTCAGGAATGTTTTTCTTTCTGTCCTCAACAGTGACATCCTTCCCACTACACACCACAGAAACATCCTCCTGTGAACCACAGGGACGTCTTTGCCACTGTCCACCATAGAGACATCCTCCTGTGCACCACAGGAATATCCTCCCCACTGTCAACCACAGTGAAATCCTCCCCATTGTTCACCCAAAAGATGTCATCCTCATTGTACAGCACAGGGACATCCTCCCAACTGTCAACCACAGTGAAATTTTCCCGACTGTTCACCTTAAAGATGTCATCCTCTCTGTCAACCACAGGGAAGTCCTTCCCACTGTCCACAACAGGGACGTCCTCCCCAATGTTCACAACAGTGACGTCCCCCCATAGTCAACCACAGGGAAATCCTCTCGGCTGTCCAACACAGGTAAGTCCTCTTCACTGTCCCCCAAAGAGATGTCCACCTCACTGTCCACTCCAAGGATTTCTTTCCCACACTCAACCACAGGGCTGTCCTCTACACTGTCCATCCCTGAAATATTCTCCACGAAGTTGACCATAGGAACATCCTCCTCCCTCTCCACCATAGAAAATTCCTCCCCACTGTCCACCACAGGGAAGTCCTCCCCAGTGTCTAACACAGGAATGTCCTTCTGACTGTCCACCACAGTGAAGTCCTCCACACTGTCCACAACATGAACGTCCTCCTCACATTTCCCCACAGGAATGTACTCCACTGTCCACCAAAGTGATGCCCTCCCCACTCTCCACCACAGGGGCATCCTCCCCACTGTCCACCACAGAAAATTACTCCTCACTCTCCACCACAGAAAAGTCTTCCCCACTGTCCACCAATGGGAAGTTCTCAGCATTGTTCAGCACAGGGATGTCCTTCTCACTGTTCACCACAGGAATGTCCTCCCCACTGTCCACCACATGGAAGTCTTTCCCACTGTCCACCACAGTGATATCCTCTTCACTGTCCACCACAGTTATGTGCTCCAAACTGTCCACCACAGTGATGTCCTCCCCGTTGTCCACCACTGGCTAGTCTTCCCCCTCTGTCTAATATAGTGATGTCCACCTCATTGTTAAACCAGGGATGTCTTCCTAACTGTTCACTACAGGGATGTCTTCTTCAGTGTCCACCACAGGGAAGTCTTCCTCACTGTCCACCAAAGGGATGTTCTCCCCTGTGGGGAAAAAAAAGGCTTAGGGATCCCACGGTGCCTCCTGCCATGCTGTTAGTAGTTGGCTGGGAACGCTCTGGGTTTCTCCAGCTGGAAGTTGGGCCTGGCTGTTCATTAACTAAAAGTCTCTCCCTGGCTCCTCATGGTTCCTCATAGCAGTGCAGCCCCAACACACGAGGAAGCCCTTGGGTTTCCAAAACTGGTTTATTCACATGGAGGATCGTGGATGGATCTGGATGCATACCCCCAAACCCAGGATCGACCTGAGTTAAAAGGGGAGGGGAGAAGGGGGGAGGGGCTGGGGAGGAATGTTTAATCGGCTCCACCTCGGGCCTTCAGGTACCTCATTAGTATGTAAATCTCTCTAGGGCCTGTTTGCCCCCTCCACCTGTGTACATGACTGAAGGTTGGAGGTGGAATGGAGATTAGACCTCGTGTTTGGCCCAACACTCCCCACTGTCCACCACAGGGATGTTATCTTCACTCACCACCTCAGTCAAATCCTCCCCACTTTCCAACACATGAATGTCCTCCTGTGCAACAAGGAATGTGCTACCCATGGTTCAACACAAGAACGTCCTTTCTTCTTTCCATGAGTGTGAAATCCTCCCCACACTTCACTACAAAGAAGTCCTCTTCACTGTCCACTATAGTCATGTCCTCCTCCTGTCAACTAGAGAAAAGTCCTCCCCTCTGTCCACCACAGGGATATCCTCCCCACTGTCCACCACAGGGACATCCTCTCCACTGTCCACCACAGGAATGTCCTCTCAACTGTCCACCACAGGAAGTCCTCCCCACAATCCACTACAAGGACTTCATGCTTACTGTCCATCACATTGAATTCCTTAACAATGTACACCACAAATTCATCCTCCCCACTGTGCAACACAGGGACATCTTCCCCACTGTCCACTACAGGGATGTCCTCCTCACTGTCCACCACAACAAATTCCTTCCTACTGCCCACAACAGTGAAGTCCTTCCCATTGTCCACCACAGGGATATGCTCTTTAGTGTCCACCACAGAAACATCCTTCTCAATGTCCATCACAGAGACGTCCTCTCCACTGTCCACCACAAAGACCTCCTCTTGTTTCCCCAGAGACGTCATCCTCACTGTCCATCACAGGGTGTCCTCCCCAAAGACCACCACAGGGATGTCATCCTCACTGTACACCACAGAAACATCCTCCCCAGTGACCCCCACAGTGACATACTCCACACCATCCACCACAAGGATGTCCTCTACACTGTCCACAACAAAGATGTCCTCCACACTGTCCACCAAAGAAACATACTCCTGTGTACTACTGTGACATCCTCTCCACTGTCTACCACAGGAGCATCCTCCCTCATAACCACCACAAGGATGTCCTCCACACTGTTCAATATTGAGATGTACTCCCCACTGTCATCCACAGGGAAATCCTCCCAATTGTCTACCACATGGATGTCCTCCCCACTGTCCACCACAGGGACATCCTCTGGGCACCACAGGAACTTCTTCCCCACTGTGCAACACTGAAACAATGACCTGAGCACCACAGGGACATCCTCCCCACTGTCCACCAAAGAGATGTCCTTCGCACTGTCCACCACAGGGACATCCTCCTGTACATGACCAGAATGTCCTCCCTACTTTTCACAAGGACATACACCCCACTGTCATCCAAAGGGAAATTTTTTCAAGTGTCCAAATCTGGAACTTCCTCCCAACTGTCTACCACAGAAACTTCCTTGCCACTATCCACCACAGGGATGTCCTTCAAACCTTCCACCACAGAAATGTCCTCCTCACTGTCCACTAAAAGATGTCCTCCTCACTGTCCAACACAGGGACATTTTCCCTACTGCCCACCACAGGGACATCCTCATGTGCACCTCAGGAACATCCTCACCACAATCCAATACAAGGATGTCTTCCATCACATTACATTCCTCCCCACTGTCCATCATAAATACATCCTCCCCACTGTTCAACACAGGGATTTTTTCCTCACTGTCAACCACAGGTAAGTCCTACCCACTGTCCACCCGAGGGACGACCTTCCACTCTCTTCTACAGAGATGTCCTCCCCACTGTCCACCACATGGACGTCCTCCTCACTGTCCACCAAAGACACATCCTCATGTGCATCAGAGCAACATCCTACCCATGGTCCAATACAAGGACTTAGTTGCTAATGTCCACCACATTTGAATACTCCCCACTGTCTACCACAAAGACGTACTCCCCACAGTTCACTACAGGGAAGTCCTCCTCACTGTCAACAAAAGGAAAATTTTCTTCACTGTCCACCACAGGGATGTGCTCACCACTGTCTACCACAGTGAGATCCTCCCTCCCCAATATCTACCACAGGGAAGTCCTCCCCACTGTCCACAACAAAGACGTCCTGCTCACTGCCTACCACAAGGAGGTCCTCTCCAATGTCCACCACAGGGATGTCCTTCTCACTGTCCACCACAGAGATGTCCTCCTCACTGTCCACAAAAGAAAGTCCTTCCCACTGTCCACCACAGGTACATCCTTTCCACTGTCCTCCATAAAGACCTCATCTTGTGTCCCACAGATATGTCCTCCCCCCTGTCCACCACAGGGGTGTCCTCCAAATTGGCTACCACAGGGATGTCCTCCACACTGTCCACTACAGGTATGTCCTCCCCACTGTGCACCACAGTGATGTCCTCCACACTGTCCAGCACAGCGATGTCCTTTATACTGTACACCATGTGGACATACTCTTGTATACCACAGGGACATCCTCCCCACTGTCCACCACAGGGGCGTCCTCCCCACTAACCACAACAAGGTTGTCTTCCACACTGTCCACCACAGGGAAATCCTCCCCACTCTCTACCACCTGGATGTTCTCCCCACTGTCCATCACAGGGAGGTCTTCCTGTGCACCATAGGAATGTCCTCCCCACTGTCAATCACAGGGACTTCCTCATCACTGTCCACCACAGGGGCTTCCTCCCCACTCTCCACCATAGGGCCGTCCTTCTAATTTACCACCACAGGGACGCTCTCCACACTGTCCACCACAGGTATGTCCTTTCCACTGTGCACCACAATGATATCCTCCACACTGTCCACCACAGCGACATCCTCCACACTGTACACCATGGAAACATACTCCTGTATACCACAGGGATGTCCTCCCCACTGTCTACCACTGGGGCGTCCTCCCCACTAACCACCACAAGGACATCCTCCAAACTGTCTAAGACAGGGATATCCTCTCCACTGTCCACCACAGGAAAATCCCCCCCACTGTACACAACAAGGACATAATTTCCACTCTCTCTACACAATGGGGACTTACTCCTGTATACCCCAAGGACATCCTCCCCACTGTATACCACTGGAGCATCCTCCGCACTAAACACCCCAAGAACATCCTCCCCAATTTTCACCACAAGGATGTCCTTTTTACTGTCCACCATAGGGTTGTCCTCCACACTGTACTCAACAGGGTTGTTTTTCCCACTGTACACAACAGGGACATCCTTTTTACAGTCCACAACAAGGATGTCCTTCTTACTGTCCACCACAGAGAAGTCTTCCCCACTGTCCACCACAGAAAAGTCCTCCACACTGTCAACAACAGAAATGATTTCTCCACTGTTCACCACAGGGTCATTCTCCCAACTGTCCATCACAAGGATGTCCTCCCCACTGTCCACCACAGTGATATCCTCCCCACTGTCTATGACAGGGACTTTTTTGTGCACCACAGGAATATCCTTCCCACTGTCCACAAGGATGTCCTTCCCACTGTTCACCACAGTAAAATCCTCCCCACTGTCCACCACAGATATGTCGTCCCTACTGTTTACCACAGAGTTGTCCTCCTCACTGTCCGCCTCAGGGATTTCCTACACACTGTGTAACACAGGGACATTCTCCCCAAAGTCTACCACAGGGACGTCCTCCAGTGCATTATAGGAACATCCTCCTTATGGTCCACCACAAGGACATCCTCCATGCTGTCCACCACACTTAAATCCTCTACACTGTCCAACACAAAGACGTCCTCAGCACTGGCCATAACAGGGATGTTCTTCTCACTGTCAACCACAGGGAAGCCCTCCCTACTCTCTACCACAGGGATGTCCTCCCCACTGTCCACAAAAACGATGTTCTCCCAACTTTCCAACACAATGAAATCATCCTCATTGTCCACCACAGTGAAGTCCTCCCAACCTTCCACCACTGGGGTGTCCTTCTCACTGATCACCATGGGGATGTCGTCCCCACTGGCCACCACAGGGATGTCCTCCCCATTGTCAACCACAGAGATGTCCTCCCACTGTCAACCACAGGGATGTCCTCCCCACTGTCCATCATAGGGACATCCTCCCCACTGTCCACCACAGGGAAGTCCTCATCACTGTCCACCACAGAAATGTCCTCCTCATTTTCATCACAGTGATGTCCTCCCCACAGTGCACCACAGGGATATCCTCCTCACTTTCCAACAAAGGGAAGTACTCCCACTGTAAACCATAGGGATGTCCTTCCCACTGTACACCACAGGATTATCCTCTTTACTGTTCACCACAGGGATATCCTCCCCACTGTCCACAACAGGGATATCCTTCTACCTCTCCACCAAAGAGAAGTCCTCCCCATTGTCCACCACAGGGAATTTCTCCCAAGTGTCCACCACAGGAATTTCCTTGCCCCTGTCAACCACAGGGATGTCCTCCCCACTGTCCACCAAAGGGATAACCTCTCCCCTGTCCACCACAGGGATATCCTCCCCACTGTCCACAACAGTGATTTCCTTGTTACTGGCCACCAGAGAGAAGTCCTCCCCACTGTCCACTACAGGGAAAACCTCCCAAGTGACTACCACAGGAATGTCCTTCCCACTGTCAACCACAGAGACATCCTCCACATGGTCCAACACTGGGATGTCCTCCCAACTGTCCAACACAGACATGTCCTATCCACAGATATGTCCACAGACATGTCCACCACAGGGACATTTTCCTGTGCACAACGGGAATGTTCTGCTCATGGTCCACCACAAAACATCCTCTCCACTGTCCAGTACAGTGAAAACCTCCACACTGTCTAGCACAGAGACATCCTCCCCACTGTCCATTACAGGGACGTCCTTCTGTGCACCACAGGAAGATCCTCCCCATAGTCCACAAGGACGTTTTACCACTGTCCACCACAGTGAAATCCTTTCCACTGTCCACCACAGGGACATCATCCATACTGTGCACAACCAGGACATCTACCCTGTCCACCATGGGGATGTCCTTTTCATTGTCCAACACAGTAACATCCTCTCAACTGTCCACCAGAGGGACATTCTCCTGTGCACCATGAGAAAATCCTTCCCACGGTCCACCACAAGGTCGTCCTTTACACTATCCACTACAACAAAATCCTCCCCACTGTGCATCACAAAGACTTTCTCCCCACTGGCTACTACAGAGGTGTCCTACTCACTGTCATCCAAAGAGACGTTCTCCACACATTCCACTACAGGAACATACTTCCCACTGTCCACAAAAGGGATGTCCTCTCCACTGTCCACCAGAGGGAAGTCCTTCCCACTGTCCAACAAAGGGTGTTCTTCCTTACTGTCCACCACAGAGATTTCCTCCCCACTGTCCAACACAGGGACATCCTCCTGTGGGCCACAGGGACATCCTTTCAACTGTCTATGACATAGATTTTCTCCCCACTGTCTACCACAGGGACGCCCTCTCACTGTCCACCACAGAGATGTCCTCCCCACTGTGCACCAAAGGGGCCTCCACCCAATTGACTACCACTGGGACATCCTCCACACTGTCCACCACAGAGATGTCCTCCCCACTGTGCACCAGAGGGTCCTCTGCCCAATTGACCACCACCGGGACATCCTCCACACTGTCCACCACAGAGATGTCCTCCCCACTGTCCAACACAGGAACATTCTCACAACTGTCCACCACAGGAATGTCCTCTTGTGTACCACAGGGTCTTCCTCACCACTCTCCACCACAGGGGCATCCTCCCCACTGTCCACAACAGAGATGTCCTCCATACTGTCCACCAAGGGAATGTCCTCCTGTATACCCCAGATATGTCCTCCCCATTGTCCACCACAGGGGTGTCCTACTTACTGACCACCACTGGGACGTCCTCCACACTGTCCACGAAAGAGATGTCCTCCCCATTGTCCACCACAGGGACGTTCTCTGCACTCTCCACAACAAGGATGTCCTCCTGTTCACCACAAGTATGTCCTCCCCACTGTCCACCACAGGAACATTATTTCCACTGTCCACCACAGACCCGTCCTTTCAACTATCTACCACAGTGATGTCCTCATCATTGTCCACCACAGGGATGTACTCCAGTGTATCATAGAAATGTCATCACCACTCTCCAGCACAGGGGTGTCCTCCCCACAGACCACCACAGGGACTTCCTCCTCACTGTCCACCACAGGGACCTTCTTCACACTTCCCACTACAGGGAAGTCCTCCTGTGCACCCCAGGGACGTCCTCGCAAATATGTACAACAAAGCTGTTCTCCCCACTGCCCACCACAACTATGTCCTCCCCTATACACCACAGGGATGTCCTCCCAATGGTCCACCATAGGAATATCCTCTCCAATGTACACCACAGGGATGTCCTCCCCACTGTTCACCTCAGGAACGTCTTCCCCACTGTCCAACAAAGTGATTTCCTTTTAACTGTACACCACAGTGATGTCCTCCCCACTGTCCACTACAGGGTTGTCCTCCCCATTGTCCACCACAGAGATGTGCTTTCCACTGTCCACTACAGGGATGTCCTCCACACTGTTTACCACAAACAATTTTTTTCTACTTTGCACCACAGGACATCCTCCTCATTGTTCACCACAGGGATGTCCTTCTCACTGTTACAACAGGGATGTCCTCTTCACTGTCCACCACAGGGATGTCCTCTGCACTGTCCACCACAGGGGTGTCCTCATGAGCACCACAGGGACGGCCTTCCAACTATCTACCACAAAGATGTTCTCCCCACTGCCCACCACAACGACGTTGTCCCCACTATCCACCAGAGGGAAGAACTCCTCACTGTCCACCACAGGGACATCCTCTTACTGTCCACCAAAGGGACGTCCTCCTGTGCACTAAATGTAAGTCCTCCCCACTGCCCACCACAAGGACATCCTTATTACTGTCCACCTTAGTGAAATCCTCCTCACTGTCCACCAAAGGAACATCCTCTCTAATGTACACCTCAGGGATGTCCTCTTCACTGTCCAACTCAGAAAAGTCTTCCCCACTGTCTAACAAAGTGATTTCTTTTTCACTGTCCACAACAGTGATGCCCTCCCCACTGTCCACCACAGGGATGTCCTCCCCACTGTCCACCACAGAAAAATTTTTTCTACTGTGCACCACAGGACATCTTTCTCATTGTTCACCACAGGGATGTCCTTCTCACTGTTACCACAGGGATGTCCTCTTAACTGTCCACCACAGAGACCTCTTCCCCACTGTCCACCACAGAAATGTACTTTCAACTCTTCACCACAGCAATGTCCTCCTGTGTAACACAGGGACATCCTTCCCACTGTCCACCACAGAGGAGTCCTTCTTATTGACCATAACTGAGGCATCCTCCCCACTGTTTACCACAGGGAC
This sequence comes from Arvicanthis niloticus, assembly GCF_011762505.2. Taxonomy (NCBI): domain Eukaryota; kingdom Metazoa; phylum Chordata; class Mammalia; order Rodentia; family Muridae; genus Arvicanthis; species Arvicanthis niloticus. Next base: position 138,786,891 of record NC_047660.1, read on the forward strand.
ATCCTCCTGTTTACCCCAGGGACGTCCTAACCACTGTCCACCCCAGGGGTTTACTCCCCACTCACCACCGCAGGTCCATCCTCAACACTGTCTACCACAAAATGTCCTGCTCAGTATCCACCAAAGGGACATCTCCCACACTGTCCAACAGAGTCATCCTCCTCACTGTCCACCACAGGGCATCCTCCTCACTGTCCACCACAGGGATATCATCCCCACTGTAAACCACAGGGATATCCTCCCCACTGTCCACCACAGAAAATTCTTCCCCACTGTCTACCAAAAGCATGTCCTACTCACTGCCCACCACAAGCATGTCCTTTCCACTGTCCACCACAGAAAAATCCTTCCCTCTGTCCATCACAGGGACATCCTCCTCATTGACCACCACTGGGATATCCTCCTAAATGTCACTACAGGGATGTCCTTTTCATGGCCCACCACAGGGAAGTCCACTCCACTGTCCACAATGGGGACGTCCTTCTCACTGTACACCATAGAGATGTCCTCTGCATTGTCCTCCACAGGGACGTCCTCACCACTGCCCACAACAAGGACATCCATCCCACTTTCCACTACAGTGAAATCATCTTCACATTCTGCCACAGGGACAGGCTTCCCACTGTCCACCACAGGGATGTCCTCCACACTGTTCACCACAGGGAAATCATCCCCACAGTCCATCAAACGGATGTCCTCCCCACTGTCCACCACAGGGACGTCCTCTTGTGCACCACAGGGACATCCTCCCCACTGTCCACCACAGGGGAATTCTCCTTACTGACCCTCAAATGGACATTTTCCACACTGTCCACCACAGAGATATCCCCCCCACTGTCCACCACAGGAACTTCCTCCACACTGTCCACCACAGGGACATTCTCCTGTGCACCACAGAGACATCCTTTCCACTGTCCACCACAGGTATGTTTCTCTGTGCACCACAGAAATATCCTCCTCACTGCCCACCAGAAGGATGTTTTTTCCACTGTCCACCACAGGGACATCCTTCCCACTGTCCACCACAGGGATGTCTTCTTCACTATACACAACAGGTACATACATTGCACTTTCCACCACTGTGATTTTTTTAACTGTCCACCACAGGGATGTCCTCCCAACTGTTCACCACCTTGAAATCCTTCCTGCTGTTCACCACAGAAAATTCTTCTCCAGTTTCCTCCACAGGACAGTCCTCCCCACTGTCCACCAATGGACATCCACCACACTGTCGACCACATGGATATACTCCCCACTGTTTACCAGAGGCATGTTCTTCTCAATGACCACCATAGTGAAGTCCTCCCCACTGTCCACTATACCGATGTCCTCCCCACAATCCACTGTAGGGACATTCTCCTCACTTTCCAGCACAGAGATGTACTCCACTCTGTCCACCACAGGGACATCCTTCTCACTGTCTACCACAGGGTTGTCCTTCTGTTCACAACAGGGACATCCTCTCAACTGTCTACCAAATACATGTTCTCACCACTGTCAACTACAGGGCGGTCCTCCCCACTATCCACCACAAGGACGTCCTTCTGTGCACCACAGGCACATCCTCCCCACTGTCTACCACAGGGATGTCCTCCTCACTGTCCACAAAAAGGAAGTCACCCCACTGTCCACCAACGGTTGTCCTCCCAACTGTCCACCACAGAGACGTTCTCCCCACTGTCCATGACGGAGAGAATCTTGCCGCCGTTTACCACAGAAAAATCCTTTCCACTGTCCACCATAGGGCTGTCGTCCACATTGTCCACCACAGGGATGTACTCCCAACTGTAAACCATAGGGATATCCTTCCCACTGGCCACCACAGGACATCCTATTCACTGTACACAACAGGGACATCCTGCTGACTGTCCACCACAGAAATGTCCCACCCACTGTCCACCACAGAGATGTCCTCCCCACTCACCACCACAGGAAAGTCTTTTCCACTGTCCACCACAGGGATGTCTTATCCAATGTCCACCAAAGAAAAATCCTCCCCACTGTGCACCACAGGTATGTCCTCCTCATTGTCCACCACAGGCATGTCCTCTCCACTGTAAACCACAGGGATGTCCTCCCCATTGTCCATCAAAAGGATATGCTCTCCACGATCCACCACAGGACTGTCCACCACAGATAATTTCTCCCCACTCTCCAACACAGGAAAGTCCACTCCACTGTCCATGAAAGGGATGTCCTTTTCACTGTTCCCATATAGGGATATCCTCCCCACTGTCCACCAAAAGGACGTCCTTCCCACTGTCGACCACAGTGAAATCCTTCTCACTGTCCACCAAAGGGATGTTCTTTCCAATGTCCACCACAGGGATGTCCTTCCTCACGGTCCACCAAAGGGAAGTCTTTGCAACTGTTCACCACATTGTTGTCCTCCCAAATGGCCAGCCATGGACTTCCTCCCCATTGTCCACCACAGGGACATTCTTCCCACTATCCACCCCAGGGAAAACGACTTCACTGTCCACAACAGCAACGTCCTCCTTGCTATCCCCCAAAGGTATATCCTCCCCACTGTAAACCAGAGGGACATCCTCCTCACTGTCCACCACAGGGACATCCTGATCACTGTCCACCACAAAGATGTCCTAACCACGTTCCACCACAGGTATGTCCTCCCCACTGTCCACCACAGGAAATTCTTCTCTGCTGTTCAACACAGGAATGTTCTTCTCAGTGTCCACCACAGGTTTATCCTCAACACTGTCCACCACAGAGATGTGCTCCAAACTCTCAACCACAGTAATGTGCTCGGCACTGTCCAGCAGAAAAAATCCTCCCCATTGTGCACCACAGGGACATCCTCCTCATTGTCCACCACAGAAATGTTCTTCTCACTGTCATAACAGGGATATCCTCCTCTGTACCAGAGGGATGTCCTCCCTACTGTCCAACACAGGGATGTCCTCCTTACTGACCTCCACAGGGATGTTCTCTACACTGTTCACCACAGAGGTAGTCTCCCCACTATCCACCACAGGGATGTCATTCTTTACTGTCTACAACAAGAATGTCATCCTGTATACCACAGGGATGTCCTCCCCACTGTCAGAAGCCAGGACCCTTGCCTCTTACCCTCACCCCCCCTACTTTGCCCCACCTGCACAATGTCCCCATGCAGCTTCATCCCTCTGACAACCACAAGATCCTGCTTGATAGTTAAGTCCCCTGCAGCTTCATCCCCCTAGCAACCACAAGGTCCAGCTTGACAGTTACAGATAGACTTATAGACTCAAAGCAGTGTACCGTATCTTTTGAGAAAAGCAGTTAGACTGCCATTGTTTCAGGGCACAGGCCAAGAAGATTTTGTACTTTCCCATCACCTGGATCCCTCTTACACCTCTCTTTCTAAACTGTATTATAAATAAGCGCTTTGCACCCAAATATATGACTCTTGACAAGCATTTGCTTCCTTGAGTCCTTTCCCCTGTCTCGCCCATTCTTCTTTCAGGTTGCGGTCCTTCTCGTGTCCACAAATTACTAGGCCTGTGGGTCAGGTCAGGTGGCGCCCAACTGTGAGGCTCGAGGCACGGACCCCTCCGGATGGATCCACAGCAGAGGAAGTGCACATGATATATATAGGGAGTGAGACAGAGATCATCACCCATGACCTGTCGTCCTTGGGGTAAGCTTCATTTTCATTGCATCCCATAAGAATGGGCCAAACTCTCTCTAAGGAGGCATCCTTTATAAAGGACCTTAAACAAAGTCTCAGAGATAGGGGAATAAGGGTTAAAAATAAAGATCTAATAAAGTTTTTTGTCTTTATCGATGGGGCATGTCCCTGGTTCATGATTGATGGTCCCACCATACACCCTAAGAAGTGGCAAAAAAGTGAAAAAATTAAATGTGAGGGTGATGATGCGATTGATGCAACAATTTTCTCATTCTGGGGCATTATCAGAGATATCATTGAAGAGGCCAATAAAGATTCAGGAAAACGTCAGCTTTTGTCTGTAGCCAAATTCTGCTTGTCACAGTCTTGCCCTAGCTCTGCCTGTCCTTGCCGCCCACCATCTCGAACTCCTTTTCAGGCATCCGTTTCTTTTACATCTACTGATATGCCTTCAGAATCTCGGCTTCCCTCTTCTGATCCTCCTTGCATTTATCCTGAATTGCCAGCTTTGAATTCTCCACCGTTGGCCTTGTCTGTGTGCCCCCGCCAAAATTCCACGCACACTGTTTCTTTGCCATCACTGTATGTGTCTTCAACCATTGGCGATCCTTGGCCTCTCATTCTCAAATTTCCTATTATAATCCTGTTCTCCAGAAGCCTCTGCTTCTATGCCCTCCCTACACTGCTTTTTGGCATTTGTCTCCATACCCCTCCCCAGTCTATCCCGTGGCTGCAGGCGCAGCATCTGTGCCCCCATGGCCGCCATTCCAGTGTGCGGCAACTCCGCCCTTCCAACGGCTGCCGCCTCAGTGAATTTTGCCCCGCCCTTTCAGCTTCAGCAAGCTCTGCCTCAGCGCTCTCTACCCCCACTTCTGAATCGCAGCTTTTGGATCCTGGTGCTTCTGCCACGTTTGTGGAAGAAGCATCTCCCACAGCCGCCGTGCCATCTCTGGTTCCTTTGGCCCCCGCAGCGCTCCCTACACCTGTAATTCTGACCTTCCCTGCTACTTTGTCTGCTTCTGTTTCTGATATGAAGGCCCACCTTTCTTCCCAGGTCCATGAATTGACAGAGATCCACCATAGAGATATCCTCCACACAGTTTACCACAGAGAAGTCCTCCCCACTCTCCACCACAAGGACGTCCTTCTCACTGTCCACCAAAGAGATGTCCTCCACACTATACTAAAAAGTGTTGTCCTGCACACTGTACACAACAGGGACATCCATTCCAATGTCCATACAAAAATTTTTTACTGTCAACCACAGAGAAGTCCTCCCAACTGTACACCACAGGAAAGTCCTCTACACTGTCAACAGCAGGGATGTTTTCCCACTGTTCACCACAGGGACATCCTCCCAACTGTCCACCAAAATGATGTCCTCCTCAATGTCCACCACAGGGATGTACTCCCACCTGTCCAACATAGGGAAGTCCTATCCAGTGTACACCACTGTGATGTCCTCATGTGCACCACAGAAACATCTTCCTAACAGCCAACCAGAAGGACATCCTTCTCACTGTTCACCATGGTGAAATCCTCCCCACTGTCTACCACAAGGACTTTTTTTGTGCACCACAGGAATATCCTTCCCACTGTCTACAAGGACGTCCTCCCCACTGTTCACCACAGTAAAATTCTCCAAAGTCAAACACAGGGATGTCCACCCCATTGTCCACCACAGGCACGTCCTCCCACTGTTTACCACAGAGTTGTCTTCCTCAATGTCCACCACAGGGATGTCCTACACACTGTCTACCACAGGGGCATTCTCCCCAATGTCCACCACAGAAACGTCCTCCAGTGCATTACAGGAATGTCCTCCCTATGGTCCACCACAAGGACGTCCTCCATGCTGTCTACCACAGTTAAATCCTCTCCACTGTCCACCACAAAGACGTCCTCAGCACTGGTCATTACAGGTATGTTCTTCTCACTGTCAACCACAAGGAAATCCTTCATACTGTCTACCACAGGGACAACCTCCCCACTGTCCATCAAAGTGATGTCTTCCCAACTGTCCAACACAATGATGTCATCCTCATTGTTCACCACAGTGAAGTCCTCCCTACCTTCCACCACTGGGATGTCCTTCTCATGAATAACCATGGGGATGTCCTCCCCACTGCCACCAGAGGGATGTCCTCCCCACTGTCAAACACAGTGAAGTCTTTCCCACTGTCCACCACAGGGACGTCCTTCTCACTGTCCACCAAAGGGATGTCCTCCTCACTGTCCACCACAGTGATATCCTCCCCACTGTGCACCACAGGGATGTCCTCCACACTGTCCAACACAGAGAAATCCTCCCACTGTAAACCACAGGGATATCCTCCCCACTGTCCACCACAGTGATATCCTGTCCACAGTCCACCACAGGGATAGCCTCCTTACTGTCCACAACAGAAATGTCCTTCTCACAGTCCACCAAAGAGAAGTCCTCCCCACTGTCAAGCACAGGAATGTCCTCTCCACTATCCACCCCAGGGAAATCCTCTCCACTGCCCATCACAGGCATATCCTCCCCAATGCCCACAACAGGGATATCCTTCTCACTGTCCACCAGAGAGAAGGACTCCTCACTGTCCACCACAGGGAAAACCTCCCAAGTGTCCACCACAGGAATGTTCGCCCCACTGTAAAACACAGGGATGTCCTCATCGTGGTCTAACACTGGGATGTCCTCCCAACTGTCCACCACAGACATATCCTATCTTCTGTCCATGACAAGGACGTTTTCCTGTGCACAACAGGAATGTTCTGCCCATGGTCCACCACAAGGACATCCACTCCACTGTCCACTACAGTGAAATTCTCCCCACTTTCCAGCACAGAGACATCCTACCAACTGTCCATTACAGGGACATCCTTCTGTGCACCACAGGAACATCCTCCCTGTAGTACACAGGGACGTTTTTGCCACTGTCCACCCCAGGGATGTCCTTTTCATTGTCCAACACAGTGACATCCTCTCAAATGTCAACCAGAGGGACTTCCTCCTGTGCACCACAGCGAAATACTCCCTAGTGTCTACCACAAAGACTTCCTTCTCATTGGCCACCACAGTGCTGTATTACTCACTGTCATCCATAGGGAAGTCCTCCCTACAGTCCACTACAGGAACATTTTTTCCACTGTCCACAACAGGGACAGCCTTTTCACTGTCCAGCATAGGGACATCCTCCAAACTGTTCCCCTCAGGGACGTCCACCTGTGACCCACAGCAAACTAATTCCAAAGTCCACAAAAGATTTGTCTTCCCCACTATCCAAGACAGGGACGTCCTCCCCACTGTCCACAATAAAGACATCCTCCTGTGCACCAAAGTGATGTCTTTTCCACTGTCCACCACAGGGAAGTCCTTCTCACTGTCCAAAACAGAGACTTCCTTTCCACTGTCCACCACAGGGATGTCCCTCTGTTCACCACAGAAACATCCTCCTGACTGCCCACCAGAAGGATGTCCTTTCCACTTTCCACCACAGGAACGTCTTTTTCACTGCCCACCACAGGGATGTCTTTCACACAATGCACCACAGGTACATACACTGTACTTTCCACCACAGTGATGTCCTTTTAACTGTCCACCACAGGGATGTCCTCCCAACTGTCGACCACAGTGAAATCCTCCCTGCTGTTCACCACAGGGAAGTCTTTGCCACAGGCCACCACAGGGTAGTCCTCCTCACTGTTCACAAATGATCGTCCACCCTTCACAGTCGACCACCCTGATGTCTTCCCCACTGTTTGCCACATGGATGTTCTTCTCACTCTCCACCACAGTGAAGTTCTTGCCACTGTCCACTACATGGACATCCTCCCCACTCTCCACCATAGGGACGTCCTCCTCAGTTTCCACCACAGAGATATACTCCGCTGTGTCCAACACAGGGACATCCTTCTCACTGTTCACCACAGGGACATCCTTCCGTTCACAACAGGGACATCCTCCCAACTGTCTACCAAATACATGTTCTCCCCACTGTCAACTACACATATGTCCTTTCCATTGTCCACCACAGAGATGTCCTTCACATTGTGCACCAAAGGGGCCTACTCCCAATAGACTACCACAGGGACATCCTCCATACTGTCCACCACAGAGATGTCCTCCCCACTGTCCAACTCAGGGACATTCTCACCACTATCCACCACAGGAATGTCGTCTTGTGTACCACAGGGACGTCCTCACCACTGTCCAACACAGGGGCATCCTCCCCACTGACCACCACAGGGATGACATCCACACTGTCTATCACAGAGATATCCTCCCTACAGTCTACAACAGAAACATCCTCCACACTTTCCAACCAGAAGTCATCCTCCTGTGCACCACAGGGTCTCCCTCCCAACTGTCCAGAACAGAGATGTCCTACTGACTATCCAACAAAAAGACATTCTCCACAATTATAACCCGCACGTGCACGCTCTTGCCCGCGAAAGATGACACGCACGTCAGGATCCTTCCACAACAATATTTATTTCATCAATGAGGAGAGGAGACGGGACAGGCAGGGGTCCGTGGTGCCAGCTTATATAACCCTTAGCTTGTCGTGTTTACACTCGATTGGCTGTTTGCCAGATTGCTCATATCCTGCCCTGGTTTGGGCCGTGAGTTTGGCGTCTCTAACCGTAACGCTTATTGTATGGAACTAACTGCCTGAGAGGAAGTGGGCTGTATCCTGAGCGAGCTCCGCAGCTTGTAGTTTTTCTCTCTGCACTTTCCTAGCTGCCAGTTCGCGCGCTCCATCCCCCTCAAACGGAGCCTGAGCTCCAGTGCGGCTCATAACACACAATATCCAACAGAGGGACTTCCTCTTATGCAATGCAGGGACATCCTCCCCACTATCCACCACAGATATGTCCTCCCCACTGTCCACCACAGGAATGTCCTCCTGTCTACCACAGATATGTCCTCCACAGTGTCCACCACAGGGGCATCCTACTTACTGACCACCACAAGGATGTCCTCCACACTGTCCACCAAAGAGATGTTCTCCCCACTGTCAACCACAGGAATGTCCTTACCACTGTCCACAACAAGGATGTCCTCCTGTGCACGACAGGGACATCCACTCAACTGTCCACCACAGAAACATTATTCCCACTGTCCACCACAGAGACATTCTTTTAACTATCTACCACAGGGACGTAATCCCCATTCTCCACCACAGGGATGTACTCCAGTGTACCACAGAAATGTCGTCACCACTCTCCAACACAGGGGTCTCCTATCCACAGACCACCACAGGAACTTTCTCAACACTGGACACCATAGAGACATCCTCCCCACTGTCCACCACAGGGACCTCCTCCACACTTCCCACTACAGGGAAGTCCACCTGTACACCACATTGACATCCTTCTGTCTACCACAAAGATGTTCTCCCCACTGCCCACCACAGTGAGTTCCTGCCCACTGTCCACCACAGGGAAGACCTCCCCACTGTCCACCACAGGGATGTCCTCTTACTGTCCACCAGAGGGATGTCCTCCTGTGCACCACAGGAATGTCCTCCCCACTGCCAACCACAAGGACGTCCTCCCAACTGTCCAACATAGTGAAATCCTCCTCACTGTCCACCACAGGAACATCCTCTCCAATGTACACCACAAAGATGTCCTCCCCACTGTCTAACTCAGGAAAACCTTCTCCACTGTCCAACAAAGCAATTTCCATTTCACGATCCACCACAGTGATGTCCACCACACTGTCCACCAGAGAGATGTGCTCCCCACTCTCCACCACAGGGATGTCCTTCTCACTGTTTAACAAAGAAAAATCCTTCCCACTGTGCACCACAGGGATGTCCTCCTCATTGTTCACCACAGGGACGTCCTCCTGTGCACCACAGTAATGTCCTTCCCACTGCCCACCACAAGGACGTCCTCCCCACTGTCCACCACAGTGAAAACCTCCCCACTGTCCACCACAGGGACAACCTCCCAACTGTCCATCACAGAGATGTCCTCCTCACTGTCCACAACAGAGATGTTGTACCCACTGTCCACCACAGAAACATCTTCCTCACTGTCCACCACAGGGATGTCCTCCTCACTGTTTACCACAGAGAGGTCCTAACAACAGTCAACCACAGGGATGTCCACCACACTGTCCACCACAGGGATGTCCTCCCACTGGTCACCAAAGTGATGTGCTTGCCACTGTCCACCACAAAAATGTCCTCCACATTTTTCACCACAGAAAATTACTCCATACTGACCTCCATAGGGACGTCCTTCTCATTGACCACCACAAATATGTCTTCCTCACTGTTGACACAGAGATGTCCTCTTCACTGTCCACCAGAAAGAATTTCCCCATTGTCCACCACAGGGGCGTCCTACTTACTGACAACCACAGGGAAGTCCTCCCCACTGCCAACCACAGGGACATCCTCCCAACTATCCACTACAATTAAATCCTCCTCACTGTCCACCTCAGAAACGTCCTTTCCAATGTACAGCACAGGAAAGTCTTTCCCACTGTCCAACAAAGTGATTTCCTTTACACTGTCCACCACAGTGATGTCCGCCACACTGTCCACCACAAAAGTGTGTTCACCAGTCTCCACCACAGGGATGTCCTCCCCACGGTCCACCAAAGTAAAATCCCCCCCCACTGTGCACCACAGGGACGTCCTCCTCATTGTTCACCCCAGGGATGCCCTCCTGTGTACCACAGGGACATCCTTCCCACTGTTCACAAAGGTGTGTCCTCCTTACTGACAACCACAGGGATGTCCTCTTGTGCACCACAGTAACATCCTTCCCACTGCCCACCACAAGGTCTTCCTCCCCAATCTCCATCAAGTGAAAACCTGCCCACAGTCAATCACAGGGACATCCTTCCCTCTGTCCACCATAGGGAAATCCTCTCCACTGCTCACAACAGAGACCTCCTCCTCACTGTCCACAACAGATATGTCTTCTCCACTGTAAACCAGAGGGATGTCCTCCCCACTGTTCACCACATGGACAACATCCACACTCTCCATCACAGAGACGTCCTCCTCACTGTCCTCCCCAGAGATGTCCTATCCACTGTCCACAACATGGATGTCCTCCCACTGTTCACCACAAAACATCTTCCTCAGTGTCCACAACAGGGATGTCCTTCTCAATGTCCACCACAGGGATGTCCTCTCCATTGTCCACCACAGAGATGTGGTCCCCAGTGACCACCAGAAGGATGTTCTCCCCACTGTCCCCTACAGAAATATCTTTTCCACTGTGCACCACAGGGATGTCCTTATCACTGTCACCACAGGGATTTTCTCTTCACTTTCCATCACAGGGACACCTTGCCCACTGTCCACCAAAGGTAGTTCTCCTGTGTATCACAGAGACGTCCTTCCCACAGTCCACCACAGTTGTATCCTCCTTACTGATCACCAAAGGGACATCCTCCTGTGCACCACAGGAACGTACTCACCACTGCCCACCACAAGGACTTCCTCTGCAAAGTGGACCACAGTTAAATTCTCCCCACACATAACAACATGGACATCCTTCCCACTGTCCTTCACAGGGAAATCCTCCCCACTGTCCATCACAGAGACGTCCTCCTCACTGTCCACCACAGAGATGTCCTACAAACTGTCCACCACATGGATGTACTCCCTACATTCTACCACACAAAGGTCCTCCTCACTGTCCACCACAGAGATATGGTGCCCACTGTCCACAACAGGGTTGTCCTCCCCACTGTCCACCACAGAGATGTCCTCCCCACTCTCCACCACAGAAAAGTTCTCCTGTGTAAAACAGGGACGTCCTTCCCACTGTCCACCACAAAGGATTTCTTCTTACTGACCACAACTGGGACATCCATCCACCCTGGGGACATCCTTCTGTTTACCAAAGGGATGTCCTCACCACTGTCCACCACTGGGTTTCCTCCCCACTGACCACCACAGGAACATTCTCCACACTGTCCACCACAAAGATGTTCTTCTCAGTATCCACAAATGGGATATCTTCCCCACTGTCCAACACAGAGACATCCTCCTCACTGTCCACCACATGGACAACCACCCCACACATCCCTGTGGTGGACAGTTGGGAAGACCTCCCTGTGGTGGAGAGTGGAGAGGATTTCACTGTGGTGGACAGTGGGGATGACAGCCTTGTGTAAGTGGGGAGGACGTTCCTGTGGTGCACAAGAGACTGTCACTTTAGTGGATAGTGGTAAGCATGTCCCTGTAGTGGAGAGTGCAGAGAACATCTCTGCAGTGGACAGTGGGGAGGATGTCCCTGTGAGGGACAGTTGGGAGGATGTCCTTGTGGTGGACAGTGGGAAGGACATCCCTTTAGTGGACAGTGGAGAGGACTTCCTTGTGGTGGACAGTGAAGAGGACCTCCCTATGGTGGATAGTGGGTAGAATGTCCCTTTGGTGGACAGTGGAAAGGATGTCCCTGTAGTGCAAAGTGGTGAGGACTTCTTTGTTCTACACAGGAGGATGTCCCTCTGGTGCACAGTGGGGAATATGTCCCTGTGATGAACAGTGAAATGGACATCGCTGTGCTGGAATTTGTTGAGGATGACCCTGTGGTTTACAATGGTAAGGACATCCTTTGGTATACAGGATGATGTCCCTGTGGTAGACAGTGGGTAAAACATCCCTGTGGTGTCCAGTACGGTTGACAACTTTGTGGTGGATTGTAGGAAGAATGTACCTGTTGTGGACTGTGGGAAAACATCACTGTGGTGGACAGTGGGAAAGATGTCTGTGTGGTGGAAATTGGTGAGGACGTCTCTGTGGTGGACAGTGGAAAGGACATACCTGTGGTGGAGAGTGGGGAGGATGTCCCTTTGGTGAAAAGTGTGAAGGACGTCCCTGTTGTGGACAGTGGGAAGGATGTCTCTGTGGTGGACAATGGAACATACATCACTATGTTGAATAATAGAGAGGATTTCCTTGTGGTGGACAGTGGTGAAAACGTCCCTGTTGTGGAAAGTGGTAAGGACGACCCTGTGGTGGATAGTTGGGAGGATGTCTGTGTGGTAGACAGTTGGAAGAATGTCCCTGTGGTGGACAGTGAGAAGGACGTCTCTTTGGTAGACAGTGGGAAGGACATCCCTGTGGTGGAAAGTGGGAAGGATGTCCCTCTGGTGGACATTGGGAAGGACATCTCTGTGGTGGACAGTTGAAAGGACATCCCTGTGGTGGACAGTGGAGAGGACCTGCCTGTGGTGGACAGTGGAGAGGACCTCCCTGTGGTGGACTTGGGTATGACATTCCTGTGGTAGACAGTGGGTAGTACATTCCTGTGGTGGTCAGTGGGTAGGACATCCCTGTGGTGGACAGTGGAAAGAACATCCCTGTAGTAGACAGTGAGAAGGATGTCCCTGTGGTGGACAGCAGGGAGGATCTCTATGTGGTGGACTGTGGGAAGAACATCCCTGTTGTGGACAGTGGCAAGGACATCCCTATTGTGGACAGTGGAAAGGACATCACTTTGCTGGACAGTAGGGAGGACCTCCCTGTGGTGGACAGTGTGAAAAAGGTCCCTGTTGTGGAAAGTGGGAAGGACATTAATGTTTTGGAGAGTGGGAATGACATCACTGTTGTGGACATTGGGGAGGAACTCCCTGTGGTGGACAGTGTGAAAAAGGTCCCTGTTGTGGAAAGTGGGAAGGACATTAATGTTTTGGAGAGTGGGAATGATGTCACTGTTGTGGACATTGGGGAGGAACTCCCTGTGGTGGACAGTGGGAAGGATGTCCCTGTGGTCGACAGAGGGGAGGACGTCACTTAGGTGAATAGTGGGATGGACATACCTGTTGTAGACAGTGGGTAGGACATCCCTGTGGTGGACAGTGGGGAGGATTTCACTGTGGTAGACATGGGGAAGATGTTACTGTGGTGGACAGTGGGATAGATGTCTCTGTGGTAAAAAGTGGGGAGGACATCACTGTGGTGGACAGTGGGGAGAATGTTTTTGTGGTAGAATGTGGGAAGAATGTCTCTGTAGTGGACAGCAGGAAGGACATCTCTGTGGTGGACAGTGTGAAGGATGTCTCTGTTGTGGACAGTGGAAAGGATGTCCCTGTGGTGCACAGTGGTGAGGATGTCCCTGTTGTGCACAGGAGGATGTCCCTGTGGTGCACAGTGGGGAGGATGTCCCTGTTGTGCATAGGAGGATGTCCCTGTGGTGAACAATGGGAAGGATTTCACTGTGCTGGACATTGGTGAGGATGACCCTGTGGTGGACAGTTTTAAGGATGTCCTGTGGTACACAGGAGGACGTCACTGTGGTGGACAGTGGGGAGGACCTTTCTCTCATAGACAGTGGGGAGGACATTCCCTGGTGGACACTGGGGAGGACCTCCCTGTGGTGGAGAGTGGGGAGAACATCCCAGTGGTAAAAAATGGGAAGTATGTCATTTTGTGGACAGTGGAAGGACGTCCATGTTGTGGACAAGGGGAGGATGTCCCTTTTGTGGACAATGGGGAGGACCTCCCTGTGGTGTACATGGGTAGGATGTCTCTGTGGTGGACAGGGGGTAGGACATCCCTGTTTTGGCCAATGGGGAGGACATTACTGTGCTGGACAGTGGGAAGGACCTCCCTGTGGTAGACTATTGGGAGAATCTCCCACTGGTGGACAGTGGGGATAATGTCCCTGTGGTGGACAGTGGGATGGACATCTTTGTGGTGGACAGTGGGAAGAACCTCCTTGTTTTGGACAGTAAAAGAATGTTCCTTTGGTGCATATTGGGGAGGATGTCACTGTGGTGAACAGTGGGAAGGATGTCTCTGTGTTGGACAGTGGGGAGGACATCCCTGTAGGGGACAGTGGGGAGGTCATCCCTGTGGTAAACAGTGGGAAGGATGTCATTTTTGTGGACAGTGGAAGGATGTTCATGTTGTGGACAAGGGGAGGACATCCCTATGGTGGACAGTGGGGTGGACCTTCCTTTGGTGGACATGGGTAGAAAGACTCTGTGGTGGACAGTGGGAAGGACATCCCTGTTTTGGACAACAAAGAGGATATTATTGTTCTGGACAGTGGGAAGGACATCCCTGTGGTAGACAGTTGAGAGAACCTTCCTCTGGTGGACAGTGTGGAGGACGTCCCTGTGGTGGACAGTGGGGATGACGTCTCTGTTGCGGACAGTGAGAAAAATGTCTCTGTGGTTGACAGTGGAAAGGATTTCTCTGTGGTGGACCATGGGAAGGATGTCCCTTTGGTGGACAGTGGGAAGGATGTACCTGTGGTGGAAAGTGGAAAGGACGTTTCTGTGGTGGACAGTGGGAAGAATGTCCCTGTGGTGGAGAGCGGGGAGGACCTCTCTTTGGTGGACTGTGGGAAGGACATTCCTGTATTGGACAGTAATAGGATGTCTCTTTGGTGCACATTGGAGAGGATGTCCCTTTGGTGAACAGTGGGAAAGACATTACTGTGATGGACAGTGGTGAGGATGACACTGTGGTGAACAGCAGGGAGAACCTCACTTTGGTGAATATTGGGAAGGACCCCTTGTGGTGGACAATGCAAAAGACGCCCTTGTGGTGCACAGTGGTGAAGACGAATCTGTTGTGCACAGGAGGATGTACCTGTGGTGCACAGTGGGAAAAACATCACTATGCTGGAGATTGATGAGGACGACCCTGTGGTGGACAGATTTAAGGATGTTCTTTTGGTACACAGGAGGATGTCCCTGTGGTGGACATTGGGGAGGACCTCGCTCTGGTGTACAGTGGGGGAGGACAGACCTGTGGTGGACAGTGGGAAGGACGTCCCTGTGTTGGACTGTGGGAAGGAACTCCTTGTGGTGGACAGTTGGGAGGACATTTCTGTGTTGGACAGTGGGTAGGACTTCTCTGTTGAGGACAGTGGGAATGACTTCCTTGTGGTGGACACTGGGGAGTATGTCCCTGTTGTGTACAGTGGGATGGATGTCTCTGTGGTGGACAGTTGGGAGGATATTTGTGTGGTGGACAGTTAGGAGGACATCCCTGTGGTAAACATTGGGAAGGACGTCTCTTTTGTGGACAGTAGAAGGATGTCCATGTGGTGGACAATGGGAAGGATGTCCCTCTTGTGGACAGTGGGGAGGTTCTCCATATGGTGGACAGTAAGAACATCCCTGTGGTGGACAGTGGGGTGGATGTCCATGTTTTGGACAACTGGGAGGACATTACTGTGGTGGACAGTGTGAAGGAGGTCCCTGTGTTGGACAGCAGGGAGGACCTCTCTGTCGTGGACAGTGGTAATGATGTCCCTGTGATAGACAGTAATGAGGATGTTTCTGTGGTGGACAGTGGAAAGGACGTCCCTGTGGATGACAGCAGGAAGGATTTCAGTGGGGTGGATAGTGAAGAGTGTATCTCTTTGGTGGAGAAGGGGAAGGAAGTTCCTGTGGTTCACAGAAGTACGTCCCTGTGGTGGACAATTAGGATGATGTCCCTGTGGAGGACAGTGCAAAGGACATGTCTGTCATCGACAGTGAGGACCATGTCCCTGTGATGGACAGTAATGAGGATGTTTCTGTGGTGGACAGTAGAAAGGACGTCCCTGTGGATGACAGCAGGAAGGATTTCAGTGGGGTGGATAGTGAAGAGCACATCTTTGTGGTGGAGATAGGGAGAAAGTTCCTGTGGTTCACAGAAGTATGTCCCTGTGGTGGACAATTAGGATGATGTCCCTGTGATGGACAGTGTGCAGGACGTCTGCGTGTTGGACAGTGGGGAGAATGTCACTCTGTTGGAGAGTGGAGAGGATGTCCCTGTGGTAGACAGTAGTGAGGACATCTCTGTGGTGAACAGTGAGAAGGAAGTACCTGTGATGGACAGTGGGAAAACATCCCTGTGGTGGACAGTGGGAAGGGTGTCCTTGTGGTGGACAGTGGGAAGGATGTCCCTGTGGTGGACAGTGGGTGATGTCCCTGTGGTGGACAATGTTAAGGATGTCCCTCTTTTGGACAATTGGGAGAACGTCCCTTTGTAGGACAGTGGAAATGACATCTTTTTGATGGACAATGGGTATGACGTCTCTGTTGTGGACAGTGGGGAGGATGTCTCCCTCGTGGATAGTGGGGAGGACGTCCCCATGGTGGACAGTAAAAAGGGTGGCCCTGAGGTGGACAGTGGGAAGGATTTCCCTGTTGTGGACACTGAGTAGGACATCCTTGTGGTCGACAGTTTTGAGGATGTCCCTGAAGTGGACAGTGAGGAGGCCTTCCCTATTGTATATAGTGAAGAGGACATTTCTGTGGTGGACAGTGGGGAGGACACCCCTGTAGTGGACAGTGTGAAGGAGGTTCCTGTGGTAGACAGTGAGGTGCGGGTCTTTTATGTAAACAGTGTGGAGGACTTTCCTCTGGTGGAGAGTGAGGAGGAAGTCCCTGTGGTGGATAGTGGGAAAGATGTTCCTGTGGTGGACAGTAAGAAGGACTGGCCTGTGGTGAACAGTGAGGAGGACATCCCTGTGGTTGACAATGGGGAGGACGTCCCTGTGGTGGACAGTGGAAAGGACATCACTGTGGTGGACTGTGGGTATGACATCCCTGTGGTGGACAGTGGAGAGGGTTTCCCTCTTTTGGACAATGGGGAGGATGGCCCTTTTGTGGACAGTGGAATGATATATCTTTGGTGGACAGTGGATATGATGTCCCTGTGGTGGACAGTGGGGAGGATGTCTCTCTGTTGGGCACTGAAAAGGATGTCTCTGAGATCGACAGTGGGGAGGACTTTCCTGTTGTAGACAGTGGGGAGGATGTCCCTGTGGTTGACAGTGGGGAGGAATTCCGTCTGGTGAACAGTGAGAAAGAAATCCCTGTTTTTGACAGTGGGAAGGAAGTCCCTGTGGTGGACAGTGAAGAGGATTTCAGTGGGGTGGACAATGGGGAGGATGTCCGTTTGGTGAACAGTGGGGAGAACGTTTCTGTGGTGCACAGGAGGAGGTCCCAGGGATGGATAATAAGAAGGATGGTCCTGGGGTGAACAGTGCAGAGGATATATTTGTGGTAGACGGAGGGGAGGAGGTCACTGTGGTGGGCAGTGGGGAGGAATTAACTGTGGTGGTCAGTGTGGAGGACATCCTTGAGATGGGTAGCGGGGAGGATGTCCCTGTCATGCACAGAGGGGAGGATGTCTCTCTGGTGGAGACTGGGGAGGACATCTCTGAGGTGGACAGTGGAGAGGACTTCCCTCTCCACTTCCCTGTTGTTGACAGTGATGAGGATGTCCCTGTGGTGGACAGTGGGGAGGACATCTCTGTCATTGACAGTGGGGAAGACATCCCTGTGGTGGACAGTCGGGAGGACTTCACTTTAGTAAACAGTGGAGAGGTCGTACCTATGGTGGACAGTGCAAAGGATGTCCCTAAGGTGGACAGTGGGGAGGACATTCTTGTGGTGAACAGTGGTGAGGATTTCACTGTGGTGGACACTGGGGAGGATGAGCTTATGGACAGTGGGGAGAAATTCCTATCATGCACAGGAGGACATCCCTCTGGTGGACAGTGCGCAGGATGCCCCTGTTGGGAGGATATACCTGTGGTACACAGCAGGACGTCCCTATGGTGGACAGTGTGGTAAACATCACTGTGATGGACAGTGGAGTGGCCATCATTGTCATTGAGGGTGGGAAGAATGTACCTGTGGTGGACAGTGGGGAGGAGATCCCTGTGGTAAACAGTGGGAAGGATGTCCCAGTGGTGGACAGTGGAGAGGAAGTCTCTGTTCTGGACAGTGGGGGGGATGTCCCTGTAGTGGACACTGGGAAGGATGTCTCTGTGGTGGACAGGAAGGAGGAAATTCCTGAGGTGGACAGTGGGGATGACATCTCTGTGGTGGACACTGAGGAGAACATTCCTGGGATGGGCAGTGGGAAAAAGTTCTTGTGGTGGGAAGTGGGGAGGATGTCCCTGTGGTGGAGAGTGGGGAGGACTTCCCTGTGCTGGACAGTGGGGAGGATATCCCTGTGGTGGACATTGGGGTGGAGGTCTGTGTGGTTGACAGTGGTTAGGACGTCCTTGGACAAGGATTTGGACAGTGGGAAGGATGTCCCTGTGGTGGACAGTGGGGAGGATTTTTCTATGGTAGACAGTGGGGAGGACGTCACTGTGGTGCACAGGATTAAATCCTCATGGTAAACAGTGGAGAGACTTTCATGTTGAGGACAGTGAGGAAGATATCCCTGTGGTTGACAGTGGGGAGAACGTTCCTGTGGTGGACTGTGAGGAGGACTTTACTATTGTGGACGGTGAGGAGGACATCCTTGTGGTGGACAGTAGAAAGGACATCCCTGTGATGGACAGTCAGGAGGACATCACTGTGGTAGACAGTGGGGAAGATTTCAGTGGTGTAGACAGTGGGGATGACATCCTTGTGGTGGACAGTGAGGAGGATGTCCTTGTGGTGGACAGTAGAAAGGACATCCCTGTGATGGACAGTCAGGAGGACATCACTGTGGTAGACAGTGGGGAAGATTTCAGTGGTGTAGACAGTGGGGATGACATCCTTGTGGTGGACAGTGAGGAGGATGTCCTTGTGGTGGACAGTGGGGAGGACATCCTTCTGGTGGAGAGTGGGTAGGCCGTCTCTGTGGTGGACAGTGGGGAGGATTGCAGTGAGGTGGATAGAGAAGAGTACATCCATGTTGTGGACAGGGGAGAGGACGTTCCTTTGGTGCACAGGAGGACATCCCTGTGGTGGACAATAAAGAGGATGTCCCTGTGGTGGACAGTGAAAAGGACATCTCTGTCATTGACAGTAAGGAGGATGTTTCTGTGATGGACAGTGTGAAGGACTTGCATGTTGTTGACAATGGGGAGAATGTCACTCTGTTAGAGAGTGGAGAGGATGTCCTTGTGGTGCACAGTGGAAAGGAGGACCCCGTGGTGGAAAGTAGTGAGGACACCTCTGTGGTGGACAGGGAGGAGGACTTACCTGTCGTGGACAGTGGGAAAATGTCCCTGTGGTGGACAGTGGGGAGGATATCACTAAGGTGGACAGTGGGTAGGACTTTCCTGTATTGGAAAGTGGAAAGGACATTTCTATGGTGGACAGTGGGGTGGACATCTCTGTGGTTCACAGGAGGATGACCCTGTGGATGACAGTGGGGAGAATGTCCCTGTTGTGGACACTGGAAAGGATGTCACTATGGTGGACAGTGGGGAGGATGTCCCTGAGTGGACAGTATGGAAGACTTCCCTGTGTGGACAGTGAGGAGGACATTCTTTTTGTGGACACTGAAGTGGAAATTCCTGTGGTAGAAAGTAAGGAGGATGTCCCTGAGTGGACAGTGGAGAGGACTTTCGTTTTAAGGACAGTGAGTAGGATGTCACTGTGGTGGACAGTGTGGAGGACGTCCCTGTTGGTGGACAGTGGAAAGCACATCCTCTGGTGGACAGTGGGGAGGAAGCCTCAGTGGTTGGCAGTGGGGAGAATATCCCTGTGGTGGACAGTGTGGTGGGTGTCCCTTAGGTAAGCATTCTAGAGGAATTCCCTATGATGGACAGTGAGAAGGACATCCCTGTGTTGGATAGTGGAGTGGAATTACCTCTGGTTGACAATGAGGAGAAAATCCCTGTGGTGCATAGTTGGGAGGATGTCTCTGTAATGGACAGCAGGAAAAATTTCAGTGGGGTGGACACTGAAGCGTATGTCCTTGTGATGGAAACTGGGTAGGATGTCCCTGTGGTGGACAGTGGAAAGGACTTCCTCTTGGTGGACAGTAGTGAGGACATCTCTTTGGTGGACAGTGAGGAGGACATACCTGTGGTACAAATGTGGAGGACATCCTTGTGAAAGACAGTGGGGAGGACATCCCTAAGGTGGACAGTGGGGAAAGTAGGGAGAATGTCCCTGTGGTGGACAGTGGAGAGGACGTCCCTGTGGTCCACAGGAGGACAACACTGTGGTGGACAGTGCGGAGAACATTCCTGTGTTGGAGAGTCGATAAGATGTCCCTGTGATGAACAGTAGTGAAGATATCCCTCTGGTGGACAGTGAGGAGGATGCCACTTTGGTGGACAGTTTTAAGAAAGTCCCTGTGGTACAATGGGGAAAACACCCCTGTGATGGACAATGGGGTGCCCATCTCTGGAGTGGACTGTTCGAAGAACATACCTGTTGTGGACAGTGGGAAGAACATCTCTGATGTGGACAGTTGGGAGGACGTCCCTGTGGTGAACAGGAGGACGTCTCTTTTGTGGACAGTTGTGAGGACGTACCTGTGGTAGAAATTGGGGAGGACATTCTTAAGGTGGACAGTGGGGAAGACTTCCCTGAGGTTGAGAGTAGTGAGGACTTTTCTGTGGTAGACAGTGGGGTGGCTGTCTCTGTGGTAGACACTGAGGCAGAGATCCCTTTGGTGGTCAATGGTGATGACACCATTTTAGGGAATAGTGGGGAAGACGTCCCTGTGGTGAACAGTGGGTAGGATGTCCATGTGGTGGACATGGGGAGGATATCTCTGTGGTGGACAGTGAGGAGGACATTCCTGTGGTGGACAGGAGAGAGGACGACCCTGAGCTGGACAGTGGGGAGGAAGTTATTGTGGTGCACAGGAGGACGTCCCTGTGATGGACAATTGTAAAGACATCTCTGTGGTGGACAGTGAGGAGGCCGTAAATTTGGTGGAAAGTCAGGAGGATGTACCTGTGGTTGACAGTGGGGAGGATGCCTTTAAGGTGGACAGTGGGGAGGATTTTTCTGTTGTGGACAATGGGTGGACATAAATGTGGTACAGTGGAGAACATCCCTGTGGTGGACTGTGGTTTGGATGTCCCTGTGGTAGACAGTGGGGAGGACGTTCCTGTGGTGGACAGTGGGGAGGATGTCTTTGTGGTGGACAGTGGGGAGGACATTTCTGTGGTGGACAGTGGGGAAGAGGTTTAGTGGCACACAGGGGGATGTCCCTGTGGTGGACAGTTGGGAGGACATTTCTGTCATGGACCTTGAGAAGGACGTTCCTGTGGTGGACAGTGGGGAGGACATCTCGAATGTGGACAGTGGAAAGGACTTCCATGTGGTGGACACTAGGGGAGGATGTTTCTGTGATGTACAGTGGGGTGGACATCAATGTGGGACATTGGAAGATATACCTGTGGTGGACAGAAGGAAGGACTTCCCTGTGGTGGACAGAGGGGAGGATATTCCTGTTTTGGACAGTGGGAAGAACATCTCTGTTGTGGACAGTTGGGTGGATGTCCCTTTGGTGCACAGGAGGTCGTCCCTGTGTTGGAAGGTGGGGAGGATGTCCCTGTGGTGGACAGTGGGGAGGAAGTCTGTCTGGTGGACAATGAGGAAGAAGTCCCTGTGGTGTTCAATGTTGAGGATGCCCCTGTGGAGGACAGTGCTGAGGAAGTCCCCGTGGTACATAGGTGGATGTCACTTTGGTGGACAGTGGAAATGATGTCCCTGTGGTGGACATTGGGGATGAGTTCTCTGTTGTGGAGTGTGAGGAAAACATTTCTGTACTGGACAATGAAGAGGACATACCTGTGGTGGACTCTGGGGGGAGGCCATGCCTGTGGTGGACTCTGGGGGGAGACCATGCCTGTGGTGGACCATGAGAAGTACATCCCTGTGGTGGACAGTAGGGAAGACTGGCCTGTTGTGGACAGTAGCGAGTACATCTCTGTGGTGCAGGAAGTGTGTGTGTGTGTGTGTGTGTGTGTGTGTGTGTGTGTGTGTAGGAAGTCCCTGTGGTGTTCAATGGGGAGAATGCCTCTGTGTGGACAGTGGGAAGGACATCTCTGTGGTACACAGGAGGATCTCTTTGTGGTGGACAGTGGTGAGGACGTCTTTGTGGTGGACAGTGGGTATGACATCCCTGTGGTGGCCAGTGGGGAGGATGTCCCTGTGATGCACACTGGGGAGGACATCCCTGTGGTGGACAGTAAAATGTACATCACTGAGTGGACAGTGGCAAGGATTTCTCTGTTGAGGAGGGTGAGGAGGAGGATGTGCCTGTGGCAGAAAGTAGGGAGGATGTCCCTGTGGTGTACTGTGTGAAAGATTTCCCTGTGGTGGTCAGAGTTGAGGATGCCCCTGTGGAGGACAGTGCTGAGGAAGTTTTTGTGGTACATAGGAGGAAGTCACTGTGGTGGACAGTGGAAAGGATGTTTCTTTGGTGGACAGTGGGAAGTATGTCCCTGTGGTGGATATTGGAAAGGACATTTCTTTGGTGGAGATTTGGAAGTATGTCCCTGTGGTGGACAGTGGGAAGAGGGTCCCTTGGTGGACAGTGGAGAGGACATCTCTGTGGTGGACAGTGAGAAGGACATCCCTGTGGTGCAAGGTAGAGAGGATGTTCCTGTGGTGGACTGTGGGGAGAACCTCCCTCTGGTGCACAGGAGGATGACACAGTGTTGGACATTTGGGAGGACATCTTTGTGGTAGACAGTTCAAGGATGTCCTGTGGTACACAGGATGATGTCCTTGGGGTACACAGTGGCAAGAATGTCCATGTGTTGAACAATGGGGAGCAAGACCCTATGGTAGACAGTGGGTAGGATGCCCAAGTGGTGTACAGTGGTAAGGGTGTTCCTGTTGTACACAGGAGGATGTCCCTGTGGTGTACAGTGGGGAAGATATACCTGTGGTGGACAGTGGGGAGGACGTATCTGTGGCAGACAGTGGGAAGTACGTCACTGTAGCACATAGTGAGGAGGATGTCTCTGTTTTGGACATTGGGGAGGACATCCCATTGGTGCACAGGAGGATGTCTGTGTGGTGGAGAGTAAGGAAAACTTCCATGTTGAGCACAGTGCGGAGGATGTCCCTATTGTGCACAGTGGGAAGGATGTCCCTATGGTGGACAGTGGGGAGGATGCCTCTGTTTTGGACAGTGATAAGGATGTCCTTGTGGTATACAGGAGGACGTCTCTGTGGTGGACTGTGGGGAGGACATCCCTGTAGTGGACCGTGGGAACGATGTTCCCATGGTAGATATTGGGGAGAACGACTCTGTTGTGGACAGTGGGTAAGATGTCCCTGTGGTAGAGAATGGAGAGGACATTCCTTTGGTGCACAGCAGGATGAAACTGTGGTGGACAGTGGGGAGAATATCACTGTGGTGGAAAGTGGAAAGGTTGTCCCTGTGGTGAATAGTGGGGAGAATATCTCTGTCTTGGACACTCTGGAGGATGTCCTTGTGTTGGTCAGTGGGGAGGACACCCCCGTGGTAGACAGTGGGCAGGACGTCCCTGTAGTACACAGGAGCAGGTCCCTGTGGTGGACAGTTTGGAGGAAATCTCTGTGCTGGAAAGTGGAAAGGACATAGCTGTGGAGGATATCCCTGTGGTGGACAGTCAGGAGCATTTTTCTGTGGTGGACAGTAGGAAGAAAGTCACTGTGGTGTACAGTATTAAGTCCTAGTGGTGGAGAGTGGGGAAGATATTGCCGTGGTGGACAGTGGGGAGGACATCTGTTTGGTGGACGGTGTGGAGGAAGTCACTGTGGTGGTCAATGGGGAGGACGCCTCTGTGGAGAAAATTGGAGAGGACTTTTCTGTGGTATACAGGAGGACATCTTTGTGGTGGACAGTGGCGAGGAAATCTTTGTGGTGGACTGTTTAAAAAATGTTGCTGTGGTGAAAAGTGAGGAGGACGTACCTGTATAAATACCTAAAAAGAAAAGGATGTATACTACATGAGTTAAAGACAACTACTAGGGAGTGAAAAACACTAAATGTACATTACTTCTGCAGTTTGAGTTAAGACGTGTTCTTTTGATTTTGATATAAACACTGTATTAGCTGACCATGCATTGTTCTTTCTTTTGTATACTATGTACAAATACATACTTGTATTGCAGGTAAAACACATGATAAAATGTAAGGCAGTTTCTGACTGTAAAAATACCCAAGGACAAAAGCACATGTACTACTTGAAAGACAATGATTAGAGAGCTGAAACAATACATGCACATTACTTGTGAAGTTTGAGTTAAGATGTGTTCTTTTGATTTTGGTATAAACATTGTAGTCACCAGCCAAGCACTGCTCACTGCTCATTTTTTGTATACCATGTACAAATAAGTAACTGCACTGCAGCAAAAATGCATGATAGAATGTAAGGCAGTAGCCATCTGTAAAAATACCCAAGAAGAAAAGCATGTGTACTACCTGAGTTAAAGAAAATCTATTAGAGAGCTGAAAACAGAAAATGCATGTTACTTGAGCAGTTTGAATTAAGACGTGTTCTTTTCATTTTGGTATAAACACTGTATTAGCCAGCCATGCATTGTCCCTTTGGTGGACAGTAAGAAGGACATTCATCTGGTGGACAGTGTGTATGACATTCCTGTGGTAGACACTGGGGAGAATGTCCTTGTGGTGGACATTGGGGAGGACGTTCCTGTCTTGGACAGTAAGGTGGATGTCCCTCAGTGTACAGTATGGAGGATGACCCTGAGTGGATAGTGGGGAGGAATTCCATGTTGAGGAAAGTGAGGAGGATGTCCCTGTGGTGGACAGTGGGGAGGACTTCCCTGTTTTGGACAATGAGAAGAACATCCTTGTGGTTTACAGTGTAAAGGACATCCATGGGGTGGACAGTGGGGAGTATGTCTCTGTGGTGGACAGTGGGGAGGATGTTCCTCTGGTGGACAGTGGAAAGGATTCCCCATGGTGGACAGTGGTGAGGACATCTCTGTGGGGGACAGTGGGGAGGACATCCCTAAGATGGACAGTAGTGAGGACTTCCCTGTGATGGACCCTGGGAAGGACGTCCTTCTGGTGCATAGGAGGATGTCCCAGTGGTGGACTGTGGTGAGGATTTCAATAAGGTAGACAGTGAGAAGTATGTCCCTGTGTGACAGAAAGTGGGGAGGATTTTTCTCTGGTGGAGAGTGAGGAGAAAATCCCTGTGGTGCACAGTAGGGAGGATATCCCTGTATTGGACAGTGGGGAGGATTTTAGGGGGTGGACAGTGGGTAGGACGTCCTGGTGTTGAACAATTGGGAGGACGTTTCTGTTGTGAACAGGAGGACATCCTTGTGTTGGACAATAAGGAGGTCATCTCTGTTGTGGACAGTGTGGAGGACATCTCTGTGGTGGAAAGTAAAAATGACATCCCTGTGGTTGACAGTAGGGAGAAGGTTCCTGTGGTGGATCGTGGAGAGGACATCCCTGTGGTTGACAGTGAGAAGGACTTTCCTGTGATGGAAAATGGTGAGGATGTTTTTTGGTGGACAATGGCAGGAAGTTCTTGTGTTGGACAGTGGGGAGGACTTCCTTGTGATTTACAGTGAGGAGGACATAGGTATGGTGGACAGTGGGGAGGACATTTTTGTGGTGGACAGTGGGGGTATGTCCCTATGGCAGACAGTAGGGAGGACATCCCTGTGGTGGACAGTGAGGAGGATGTCCCTGTGGTGGACAGTGGGAAAGATGTCCCTGTGGTGGACAGTAGGGAGGATGTGCCTGTGGTAGACAGTGGAGAGGACATCTCTGTGGTGGACAGTGAGGAGGATGTCCCTGTGGTGTACAGAAGGATGACATTGTGTTGGACAGTGGGGAGGACATCCCTGTGGTTGACAGTGGGGAGGATGTTTCTGTGGTGCACAGTGAGGAGGACATCCCTGTGGTGGACATTAGTTAAGATGTCCCTGTGCTAAACACTGAGGAGGTTGTCTTTGTGGTGAATATGTGGATGACACTGTGGTGGACAGTGGAGAGGACATCCCAATGGTGGATTGTGGGGAGACCTTTTCTGTGGTGATCAATGTGGAGGACGCCACTGTGATGGAAACTCGGGAGGAC
This sequence comes from Arvicanthis niloticus, assembly GCF_011762505.2. Taxonomy (NCBI): domain Eukaryota; kingdom Metazoa; phylum Chordata; class Mammalia; order Rodentia; family Muridae; genus Arvicanthis; species Arvicanthis niloticus. The sequence goes on from NC_047660.1 coordinate 138,813,246, forward strand.
ATGTCTTTGGTGCACAGTGGAGAGGAGGTTTCTGTGGTGGACAGTGGGGAGGATGTACCTGTGCTGGACAGTGTGGAGTATGCCCCTGTTGTAGACAGTGGAAAGGACAGCTGTGGGGGACAGTGGGGAAGACGTTGCTGTGGGGCACAGGAGGACATCCCTGTGGGTCCATGGGGAGGACGTCCCTGTGCTGGACAGTGAGGAGGATGTCCTTGTGGTGGACAGTGAGGAGGACGTCCTTGTGGTGGACTGTGGGAGGACTTCCCTGTTGTTGACAGTGAGGAGGATGTAAGTATGGTGTACAGTGGGGAGGATGTCTTTGTGATGGACAATACGGATATGTCCCTGTGATGGACAGTGGGAAGGACTTCCCTGTGGTGGACTGTGGGTAGGCCGTCCCTGTGGTGGACAGTGGAGAGAACTTCCCTGAGGTAAACAGTTGGGAGGATGTCCCTGTGGTGTACAGTGGAAAAAACCTCCCTGTGTTGGACATTGGGGGGATTTCACTGTAGTGGACAGTGGGAAGGACGTCCTTGTGGAAAGTGGAGAGGATGTTCCTATAGTCCAAAGGAGGATGATGCTGTGGTGGACTGTGGGAATGATATCTCTGTGGTGGAGAGTGTGGAGGACCTCTCTGTGTTGGACAGTGGTGAGGACGTCCATGTTGTGCTTACGAGGATGTCCCTGTGGTACACAGTGGAGAGGATGTTCCAGGGGTAGACAATGGGAAGTATGTCCCTGTGGTTGACAGTGGGGAAAACATCCCTGTGGTAGACAGTGCGGTGGACATCTGTGTGTTGGATGGTGGGAAGAACGTACCTGTGGTGGACAGTAGGAAGGACATCCCTGTTGTGGACATGGGGAAGGATGTTCCTATGGTGGACATTGGTGAGGACATTTCTGTTGTGGACAATAGGGAGGATGTCTCTGTGGTGGACAGTGGGGAGGATTTCACTGTTGTTGACAGTGCGGAGGATGTTCCTCTGGTGGACATTGCAAAGGACGCCCCTGAGGTGGACAGGGGAGAGGACATCTCTGTGGTGGAAAGTGGGGAGGTTATCCCTGTGGTGCACAGTAGGAAGGATGTCCCTGTGGTTCACAGAAAGATGCCACTGTGTTGGACAGTGGGGAGGATGTACCTGAGGTGTGCAGTGAGGAAGACATCCCTGTGGTGGACAGGAGGGAAGATGTTCATGTGCTGGACAGTGGGGAGGATGTACTTGTGGTGAATATGAGGATGACACTGTGCTGGACAGTTGGGAGGACATGCCTGTGATGGACAATGGGGAGGACGTTTCTGGGGTGGTCAATGTGGAGGACACCACAGTGATGGACAGTGGGGAGGACATTTCTTTGGTGCACAGTGGAGAGGACATTTCTGTGGTGGACAGTGGGGAGGACGTACCTGTGCTGAAGGTTGGGGAGGATGTTCCTGTTGTGGACAGTGGAAAGGACATCTTTGGGAGACAGTGGGGAGAATGTTGCTGTAGGGCACAGGAGGACGTCCCTGTGGTGGACAGTTGGGAGGACATCCTTGTAGTGGGCAGTGAGGAGGATATCCTTGTGGTGGACTGTGGAGAGGAATTCCCTGTGGTTTACAGTGAGGAAGACATAAGTATGGTGGACAGTGGAGCAGATGTCTTTGTGGTGGACAATATGGAGTATGTCTCTGTGGTGGACAGTGGGGAGGACATCCCTGTGGTGGACTGTGGGTAGGCTGTCTCTGTGGTGGACAGTGGGGAGGACATTCATGAGGTAAAACAGTTGGGAGGATGTCCCTGAGGTAGACAATGGGAAGAACCTCCCTGTGTTGGACATTGGGAAGATTTCACTGTAGTGGACAGTGGGAAGGACATCCTTGTGGAAAGTGGAGAGGAAGTTCCTATGGTGCAAAGGAGGATTACCCTGTGGTGGAGAGTGTGAGGGATGTCCCTGTGGTGGAGAGTGCAGAGGATATCTCTGTGTTGGATAGTGGTGAGGATATCCCTGTTGTGAACATGAGAATGTCCCTGTGTTGCACAGTGGGGTGGATGTCACTGTGGTGGACAATAAAACGTATGTTCTTGTGGTTGACAGTGGAAAAAACATCCCTGTGGTGGACAGTGGGGAGGAAGTCCCTGTGGTGCACACAAGGATGACACTGTGGTGGATAGTGAGGAGTAAATACCTGTGGTGGACAGTGGGGAGAATATCACTGTTGTGGACAGCAGGGGGATGCCCCTTTGTTGGACAGTAGGGAGAATGTCCCTGTGGTTGACAGTGAAGAGGACATCTCTGTGGAGGACAGTGAAAAGGACGTCCCTGTGGTCATCACTGAGGAGGTTGTCCCTGTGGTAGACAGTGGAGAGGACGTCCCTTTTGTGCACAGCAGAACGTCACTGTGGTGGACAGTGGGGAGAATGTTTCTGTGGTGGACAGTGGAAAGAACATCTTTGTCTTGGACAGTGTGGAGGACGTGCTTGTGGTGATAAGAGGAGAGAATGCCCCTGTGGTGGGCAGTGGGGAGGACATCCCAGTGGTGGACAGTAGGGAGGATGTTTCTGTGGTGGACAGTGGTTAGGATATCTCTGTTTTGGATAGTGGAGAGGAAGTCCCTGTGGTGGACAGTGGAAAAAATCACTGTTGTGTACAGGGAGGAGGAAGTCTTTGTGGTGGGTATTTCAGAGGACCTCCCTGTAATGGACACTGTGGAGAACATCACTGTGGTGGACAGTGCGAAGGACATCTCTGTGGTAGACAGTGTGAGGATGTCCTGTGATGCACAGTAGGATGTCCTTGTGATGCTCAGTGGTGAGGATGTCCATGTCATGGACAATGGGGATCAAGACCCTATGGTAGACATTGTTGAGGATGCCCCTGTGGTGGACAGTGGTAAGGATGTCCTTGTTGTACACAGGAGGACTTCCCTGTGGTGGATAGTGGGAAGAACATACCTGTGGTGGACAGTGGAAAGGACATCCCTGTGTCAGACAGTGGGAAGTACGTCCATGTGGTGGACAGTGGTGAGGACGTCTCTGTTTTGGACAGTGGGGAGTATGTCCCTCTGTTGGATAGTGGGGAGGATTTCCCTGTGATAGACTGTGGAAAAGACGTCCCAGTGGTGGAGTGTGGGGAGGACATCTCTGTGGTGGACAGAGGGAAAGATGTCCTTGTGTTGCACAGTAGGACTTCCCTGTGGTGGACAGTGGTGAGGACATCTCTGTGGTGGACAGTGAGGAGGATCTACCTATGGTCGACTGTGGAGAGGGCGTACCTGTGGTGAACAATGGGGAGCACGTCCCTAAAATGGACAGTGGGGAGGACTTTCCTGTGATGGAAAGTGGGGAGGAAGTTTCTGTGGTGGACAGTGGGGTGGACATCTCTGTGGTACACAGAAGGATGTCCTTGTGGTGGACAGTGGAGAGAACGTCTCTTTGGTGGACAGAGGGAGAACATCCCTGTGGTGAAAGGGATGAAGACATCCCTGTGGTGGACAGTGGGGAGGACGTACCTGTGGCAGACTGTGGAAAAAAATCTCTGTGGTGGACAGTGGAGAGGACATCCTTGTTGTGCACAGGAGGATGTCGCTTTGGTGGACATGGGGGAGGAAATCCCTGTGGTGGACAGTGGGGAGGATGTCCCTGTAAAGGTCAGTGGAAAGAACACCCCTTTAGTAGACAGTGATGAGGATGTCCCTGTGGAGGTAAGTGGAGAGGATACCCCTTTGGTGGAAAGAGGGGAGGACGTCCTTGTGGTTGACAGTGAGGAGAACATAGGTATGGTGGACAGTGGGGAGGATGATTTGGGGAAGACAGTGGAAAGTATGTCCCTATGGTGGACAGTGGAAAGGAATTCCCTGTGTTGGACAGTTGGGAGGACATCTTTGTCATGAAGAGCGAGGAGGACTTCTTTGTGGTGGTCAGTGGAAAGGATGCCCTGTGGTGAAGAGTGGGGAGTGTGTTTCTGTTTGGACAGTGGTGAGAATATCCCTGTGGAGGTCACTGGAGAGGAGTCCCCTTTGGTGGACAGTTGAGAAAATGACCTTGTGGTTGACAGTTAGGAGGACATACATATGGTGGACAGTGCGGAGGATGTTTTTGATGTGGACAGTGGAGAGTATGTCACTGTGGTGGACAGTGGGGAGGACATCCCTCTGGGGCACAGTGAAGAGGATTTCCTTGTGGTGGACTGTGGGGAGGACATCACTGTGGTGGACAGTGGGGAGGATTTCACTGTGGTGAACAGTGGGGAGAATGATTCTCTGGTGGACACTGGGAAGGATACCCCTGGGTGGACAGTGGAGAGGACATCTCTTTGGTGGACAGTAAGGAGGACATCCCTGTGGTGGACACTGGTGAGATTGTCCCTGTGGTAAACAGTGGGGAGGACCTCCCTCTGGTGCACAGAAGGACAACAGTGTTTTGGAGAGTGGGGAGGACGTACCTGTGGTGGACAGAGGGGAGGATGTCCCTGTGTTAAATAGTTGCTTGGACATCTTTGTCTTGGACAATGAGGAGGACTTTCTTGTAAAGGTCAGTGGGGAGGATGCCCTGTGGTGCACAGTGGGGAGGACATTTCTGTGGTGGATAGTAGGGAGGATGTCACTTTGGTGGACAGTGGGGAGGATGTCCTTTTGGTAGACAGTGGGGAGGATTTCGTTGGAGTGGACAGTAGGGAGATTGTTCCTGTTGTGGACAGTGCAGAGGACATCTTTGTCTAAGACAGTGAAAAGGAATTCCTTGTGGTGGTGAGTGGGGAAGATGCCCTTGTGGTGGACAGTGTGGGGGATGTCCCTGTGGTAGACAGTGGGGAGGATTTCGTTGGAGTGGACAGTAGGGAGATTGTTCCTGTTGTGGACAGTGCAGAGGACATCTTTGTCTAAGACAGTGAAAAGGAATTCCTTGTGGTGGTGAGTGGGGAAGATGCCCTTGTGGTGGACAATGAGGAGGACATTTCTGTGGTGGACAGTGGGGAGGATGTCCCTATGGTGAACATTGTGGAGGATGTCCCTGTGCTGGACAGTGGGGAGGATTTCACAGGGGTAGACAGTGTGGAGAACTTCCCTGTGGTGGACAGTGGGGAGGAAATCCCTGTAATGGACAGTAGGGAGGATGTCACTGTGGTGGACAGTGGGGAGGACATCCTTGTGGTGGACAGTGAAAAGGATGTCCCTGTGGTACACAGTGGTGAGGACGTCACTGTTGTGCACAGGAGGATGTCCCTGTGGTGCACAGTGTGGATGATGTTCCTGTGTTGAACAGTGGGAAGGACGTCACTGTGCTGGACTGTCCACCACAAGGATGTCCTCCACACTGTCCACCACAAGGATGTGATTCCCACTGTCCACCAAAGGGACGTCCTTCCCAGTGTCCACGACAGGCTGTGTCCTTTCCACTCTCCACCAAAGAGAAGTCCTTCACACTGTCCATGACAGGCTGGATCCTTCCAACTGTCCACAATAGGGACATGCTCCCCACTGTCCACAACAGGGACGTCCTTCGCACTGTCCACCACAAGGACGTCCTTCCCACTGTCCACCAAAGAGAAGTCCTTCGCACTGTCCACGACAGGCTGGGTCCTTCCTACTGTCCACAAGAGAGACATTCTCCCCACTGTCCACAACAGGGACGTCCTTTGCACTGTCCACCACAGGGATGTCCTTCCCACTGTCCACCAAAGGGACAACCTTTCCACTGTCCACCACAGTCACGTCTTCCAAATTGTTCACCAAAAGGACATCCTTCCCACTGTCGGCAAGAGGGACGACCTCCCCACTGTCCACCACCGCTATATCCTTCCCAATGTCCACCACAGGAAGGTCCTCTCTACTGTACACCACAGGGACTTCCTTTCCACTGTCCATGATAGGCATGTCCTCCAAATTGTCCACCAAAAAGACATCCTTTCCACTGTCCACCACACGGACATCCTTCTTACTGTCCACAATGGGGACGTCCTTCTCACTGTCCACCCTGGGACATCCTTCCAAATGTCCACCACAGAGATGTCCTCCCTACTGTCCACCACAGGGAAGTGGGAACTTCTTCTGGTGGACAGTGGAAACGACGTCCCTGTGGTGGACAGTGGGGAGGATGTCCTTGTGTTAGACACTTTGGTGGATGTCGCTTTCCCATTGTCCAACAAAGGAAAATGTCCCTTTGTTGGACAATGGGAAGGAGGTCCCTGTGGTGGACAATGGAAAGTACATCTCTTTGGTGGACAGTTGGAAAGATGTCTCTATGGTGAACTGCAGAAAGGACTTCCCTGTGTTGGACAGTGGGGAGGACGTCCCTTTTGTGGACAGTGGAAAGGATATCCCTGTGGGTCACAGTGGGGAGGATGTCCCTGTGGTGAACAGTGAGATGGACGTCACTATGATGGATATCAGTGAGGACGACCCTGTGGTGGACAGTGGAAGGGAACTCCCTCTAGTGTACAGTGGGGAGGATATCCCTGTGGTGAACAGTGGGAAGGATGTCCCTGTGGTGGACAGTGGGAAGGAAGTCACCTTGGTGGACAGTGGGAAGGGCTTCCCTGTGGTGGACAGTGGGAAGGACGTCCCTTTGTTGGACAGTGGAAAGGATGTCACTGTGGTGGACAGTGGGGAGGATGTTACTGTTTTGGAAGTTGGGGAGGACCTCCCTGTGGTGGAGTGTGGGGAGGATGTCCCTGTGGTAGACAGTAGAAAGGACGTTCCTGTGGTCGACAGTGGAGAGGACCTTTCTGAGGTGGACAGTGGTAAGGAAATCCCAGTAGTGGGCAGTGGTTAGAGCGTCAATGTCGTGGACTATAGGGAGGACATCCCTGCAGTGAACAGTGGGAATGATGTTGCTGTTGTGGACAGTGGGAAGGATGTCCCTGTGGTTGACAGTGAAGAGGATGTCCCTGTGGTGGAGTGTTGGGAGGATGGCCCAGTGGTGGACAGTGGGAAGGACATCACTGTGGGGAGGACGTCACTGTGGTGAAAACTAGGGAGGACATTTCTGTGGTGGACAGTGGGGAGGAGTTTCTTGTACTGTACTGTGGAGAGGAAGTCCCTGTGGTGGACACTTTGAGGACGTCTCTGTGGTTGACAGTGGGAAGGACGTTTCTTTGGTGGACAGTGGAAAAGACATCCCTGTGGAGGACAGTGGGGAGGAACTCTCTGTGGAGGACAGTGGGAAAGACGTCCCTGTTGTGGACAGGGTAAAGGATGTCCCTTTGGTCCACAGTGGTGAGGACGTCCCTGGTGTGCACAGAAGTATGTCCCTGTGGTGCACAGTGGGGAGGATGTCCTTGTGGTGAACAGTAAAAAGGATGTCCCTGTTTTGGACAGTGGAAAGTACGTCCCTGTGGTGGACAGTTGGCAAACATTCCTGTGGTTTACTGTGGGAAGGACGTCATTTTGGTGGACAGTAGAAAGGACGTCCCGTTGTGGACAGTGGGGAGGACCTCCCTGTGGTAGACAATAGGAAAAAAATCCCTGTTGTGGACAGTGATAAGGATGTTTCCGTGGTGGACAGTGCAAAGGACATCTCTGTGGTAAACAGTGGAGAAGACCTTCATGTGGTGGAGAGTGGAAAGGAAGTCCCTGTGGTGGACAGTGGAGAGGACCTCACTGTGCTGGACAGTTGGAAGAACATCACTGTGGTGGACAGTGGTTAGGATGTCACTGTTGTGGACAGTGGGAGGGACGTACCTGTGGTGGACAGTGGGGAGGATGTCCATGTAGTGGACAGTTCAGTGGACATACTTTTGGTGGACAGTGGGAAGGGCGTCCCTGTGGTGGACCGTGGGGAGGATGTCACTGTGGCTGACATGGAGAGCAGGTCCCTGTGGTGGACAGTTGGAAGGACGTCGCTTTGGTAAACAGAGGGAAAGAAGTCACTTTGGTGGACAGTGGGAAAAAGTCCCTATGGTGGACAGTGGGAAGGACGTCCTTGTGGTGAACAGTGGGGAGGATGTTCCATTGGTGTACTGTGGGGAAGACCTCCCTGTGGTTGACAGTGGGTAGGAACACTATGTGGTGAACTGTGGGAAGGACGCCCCTGTGGTGGACAGAGGGGAGGACGTCCCTGTTGTGGACAGTGTGGAGGACGTTTCTGTGGTGGAGAGTGTAGAGGATCTCTGTTGAGGAGAGTGAGAAAGATGGCCCTGTGGTGGACACTGATGAGAAGTTTCTGTGGTGGACAGTAAAAAGGACGTCCCTGTGGTGGACAGTGGAGAGGACCTTCCTGTGGTGGACAGTAAAAAGGATGTCCCTGTGGTGGACATGAGGAGGATGTCCCTGTGTTGGACAGTGGAGAGGACCTCCCTGTTTTAGACAGTGGGAAAGATGTCCCTTTGGTGCACAGTGTCGAGGACATCACTGATGTGGACAGTGAAAAGGACGTCCCTGTGGTGGACAGTGCGGAGGATATCCCTGTGGTCGATAGTGGGAAGGATATTTCTGTGGTGGACTGCTGGGAGGACCTCTCTGTGATGGGCAGTAGGGAGGATGTCCTTGTTGCAGACAGTGAAAAAGATGTCTCTGTGTTGCACAGTGGTGTGGATGTCCCTGTTGTGCACAGGAGGATGTCCCTGTGGTACACAGTGGTAAGGATATCCCTGTTGTGCACAGAAGAATGTGCCTGTGGTGCACAGTGGGAAGGATGTCCCTTTGGTGAACAGTGGAAAGGAAGCCACTGTGCTGGACATTGGTAAGGACAACACTGTTGTGGACAGTGGTGAGGAGGTTTCTGTAGTGCACAAGAGAATGTCCCTTTGGTGGACAGTGGGAAGCATGTCCCTGTCGTGGAGAGTGTGGAGGACATCTCTGGGGTGGACTTTGGAGAGGATCCCCACGTTGTGCACAGAGGGAAGCATGTTCCTGTGGTGGACATTGGTGAGGATGACCCTGTGGTGCACAGTGGTAAGGACACACTTGTGGTACACAGTCTCTGTGAGGGACAGTGAGGAAAATATACCTGTTGTGGCCAGTGGGGTGGACATCTCTTTGGTGGATGGTGGGAAGAATGGACCTGTGGAAGACTGTGGGGAAAACATCTCTGTGGTGGACAGTGGGAGGGATGTCCCTGTTCTGGAAACTGGGGAGGATGTCCCTGTGGTGGACATTGTAAAGGACATCCTTGTGGTGGACTGTTCGGAGGACCTCACTGTGGTGGACAGTGGGGAGGACGTCCCTTTGGTGGAAAGTAGGAAGGAGGTCTCTGTGGTGAACATTTGGGAGAATGTCCCTGTGGTGGACAGTGGGAAGGATGTTGCTTTGGTGGACAGTGTAAATGACAACCCAGTGGTGGACAGTGGGGAGGATGTCTCTGTGGTGGAGAGTGGGAAGGACGTCTCTGTTGTGGTCAGAGGGGAGAACGTTTATGTGGTAGACAGTGGAAAAAAATGTTCCTGTGGTGGATAGTGGGGAGATCCTCTCTGTGGTGGAGAGTGGGTAGGATGTTCCTGGGGTAGACAGTGGAGAGAAACTTTCTGTCATGGACAGTGAGGCAGACGTCCCTGTGTTGGACATTGTAGAGGACCTCCCTTTTGGGGACAGTGGGAAGGAGGTCCCTGTGGTGGACTTTGAAAGGGATGTCCCTGTTGTGTACAGTGGGAAGAATGTACTTATGGTGGACAGTGGGGAGGATGTCTCTGTGGTAAACAGTTTGGAAAACATCCCTGTTGGTGGACACTGGGAAGAACATCACTTTGGTAGACAGTGGAAAGGATGTCCTTGTGGTGGACAGTGGAGAGGATGTCCCTGTGGTGTAAAGTTGGAAGGATGTCCCTGTGGTGGACAGTGGGAAGAATGTCTCTTTGGTGGACAGTGGAAAGGACATCCCTGTGGCAGACATTGGTGAGGATGTTCCTGTGGTGGACATTGGAGAGGACCTTTCTGTGGTGGACAGTGGGGAGGACGTTCCTGTGGTGAACAGTGGGGAAGACATCCCTGTCGTTGACAGTGGTGAGGATGTTTCTGTGGTGCACAGGAGAACATCCCTTTGGTGGACAGTGGGAAGGATGTTACTATTGTGGTGAGTTTGTAGGACTCTGGGGTGGACAGTGTTGAAGAAGTTTCAGATGTGCACAGGAGTATGTCCCTGTGGTGCACAGAGGGGAGGATGTTCCTATGGTGAACATTAGGAAGAACGTCACAGTGCTGGACATTTGTGAGGACGATCCTGTGGTGGAGAGTGGTAAAGACATCCTTGTGGTACACAGGAAAATGTCCCTGTGGTAGACATTGAGGAGGACCTCCCTCTGGTGGACAGTGGAAAGAACTTCCCTGTGGTGGACAGCGGGGAGGACATCTCTGTGGTGCACAGTGGAAGGGATGACTCTGTGGTGGACAGTGATGAGTATGTTTCTGTGGTGGACAGTATAAAGGGTGTCCCTGTGGTGGAAAGTTGGGAGGATGTTCCTCTGATGGACAGTGGAGAGGAACTTTCTGTGGTGGACAGTAGGAAGGACATTCCTTTGATGGACAGTAGGGCAGCTGTCACTGATGTGGACAGTGGGAAGGACGTCTCTGTTGTAGACAGTGGGGAGGATGTCCCTGTGGTGGACAGTGGAGAGAACCTCCCTGTGGTGTCCAGTGAGAAGGACGTCCTTGTGGTGTACAGCGGGGAGGACCTCTCTGTGTTGGACACTGGGGAGGATATCTCTGTAATGAACAGTGGGAAGGATGTCACTGTGCTGGACATTGGTGAGGGCATCCCTGTTGTGTACAGTGGAGAGAACCTCCCTGTGGTGGACAGTGGGGAGGACGTCCATTTGTTGGACAGTGGGAAGGATGTACCTGTCGTGGAGAGTACGGAGGACATCTCTGTGGTGGACAGTAGTGAGGACATCCCTGGTGTGCAGAGAAGGATGTCCTTGTGCACAGAGGTGAGGACATCCCTTTTGTGCACAGGAGGATGTCCCTGTGGTGCACAGTGGGAAGGACGTCCCTGTGGTGGACATTGGTTAGGACCACCCTGTGGTGGACTGTGGTAACTACATTCTTATGGTACACAGGAGGACGTCCCTATGGTGAACAAGGGAAGGACGTCTCTTTGGTGGATGGTGGGAACAATGTTCCTGTGCTAGACTGTGGGAAAAACATTTTTTTTGTGTGTTTGACAGTGGGAGGGAAGTCCCTGTGTTGGAGATTGGGGAGGAAGTTCCTGTGGTGGCAGTGGAAAGGACGTCCCTGTGGTGGACTCTGGGGAGGACCTTTCTGTTGTGGTCAGTCGGAAGGACATCCCTGTTGTTGACAGTGGGGAGGACATCCCTGTGGTAGACAATGGGGATGACATCCCTCTGGTGGACAGTGGGGAGAATGTCCCTGTGGTGACATTGGAAAGGACCTCCCTCTTCTGGTCAGTAGGAAGGACATCTTTGTTGTGGACAGTGGGGAGGACCTCTCTCTTGTGGTCAGTGGGTAGGACATCCCTGTGGTGAACAGTGGAGAGGACTTCCCTCTGGTCGACAGTGGGAAGGATTTCCCTGTGGTGAACATTAGGAAGGCCCTCCCTGTTGTGGGCATTGGTGAGGATGACCCTGTGGTGGACAGTGGTAAAGATGTTCCTTAGTGGAAAGCGGGGAGAACCTCTCTCTGGGGGACAGGGGGAGGATGTCCCTGTGGTGCAGAGTGGTGAGGATGTCCCTGTTGTGCACAGAAGGATGTCTCTGTGGTACACAGTGTCTAGGACAATTCTGTTGTACACAGGAGGATGTCCCTGTGGTGCACACTGTTTAGGATAACACTGTGGTGAACAGTGGGAAGGACATCACTGTGCTAGACATTAGTCAGGATCACCCTGTGGTGGACAGTGGTAAGGACATCCTGTGGTACACAGTAGGACATCCCTGTGGTGGACAGTGGGGAGGATGTCCCTTTTGTAGACAGTGGAAAGGATGTCAGTATGCTGGACAGTGGGAGATGTGCCTGTGGTGGACAGTTGGGAGGACAACCCTTTGGTGGACAATGGAAAGGATGTCTCTTTGGAGGGCAGAAGGGAGGACGTCCCTGAGGTTGACAGTGGGGCGGAGGTCCCTGTGGTGGACAGTGGGAAAAACATCCTTGTGGTGGACAGTAAAAATGATGTCCCTGTGGTAAACAATGGATAGGACCTTCCTGTGTTGGACAATGGGGAGGATGTCCCTGTGGTGGACAGTGAGGAAGACGTCCCTGTGGTGGACAGTGGGGAGGACATACCCATGGTGGAGAGTAGGGAGGACCTCCCTGTGGTAAATAGTGGGTAGGAAGTTCCTGTGGTGGACAGTGGGGAGGACATGCCTGTTTTGGACAGTGGGGAGGACGTTTCTGTGGTGGACTGTGGGGAGGATATCTTTGTGGAGGATAGTGGGACAGATGTCCCTGTTGAGGACTGTGATGAGGATGTTTCTGTGGTGGACAGTATAAAGGACGTCCCTGTGGTGGACAGTTGAAAGGATGTCCCTGTGGTGGACAGTTCAGAGGATGTCCCTGTGGTGGACAGTGGAGAGGACCTCCCTGTGGTGGACAGTGGGAAGGAGGTCTCTATGGTGACTGCGAGGAGGACCTCTCAATTGGACACTGGGGAGGATGTCCCTGTGGTGGACAGGGGAAAGAATGTTTCTGTTGTGCATAGGAGGATGTCCCTGTGGTGCACAGTGGTGAGGATGTCCCTGTGTTGAACAGTGGGAAGGACGTCACTGTGCTGGACATTGATGAGGATGACCCTGTGGTGGACTGTGGGAAGGATGTAATTGTGGTACACAGGAGGGTGTCCCTGGGGTGGACTTTGGAAAGGACATCCCTGTTGTGGACAGTGACAAAGACGTCCCTGTGGTGGACTGTGTGGGGGACTCACTGTGGTTTACAGTGAAAAGGACATTTCTGTGGGGGACAGTGGGGAGGACATAACTTTGGTGGTCATTGAGGAAGATGTCCCTGTGGTGTATACTTGGGAGGACCTCACTCTGGTAGACAGTGTGAAGGATGTCCCTGTGGTGGACAGTTGGGAGGAGGTCCCTGTGGTGGACAGTGGAAAGTATGTCCCTTTGGTCCACAGTAATGAGGACGTCCCTGTAGTGGAAAGTGGGAAGGACGTCCCTGTAGTGGACAGCATGGAGGATGTTCCTGTGGTGGACTGTGGAGAGGACCTCACTGTGGTGGACATTTAGAATGAAGTCACTGTGGTGGACAGTGGTTAGAATGTCCCTGTTGTGGACAGTGGCAAGGATGGCCCTGTGGAGGACAGTGGGGAGGATGTTTCTGTGGTCAACATTTTGGCGGACGTCCCTGTGGTGGAAAGTGGGAAGGACATCCCTTTGTTAGATAGTGGGAACAATGACCCTGTGGTTGACAGTTGGAAGGACATCACTGTGGTGGACAGTGGGAAAGAAGTCCCTGTTGTGGACAGTGGGGAGGACCTCCCTGTGGTTGACATTTGGTAGGACCTTCCTGTGGTGGACAGTAGGAAGGGCATTTTTGTGGTGGATAGCAGACAGGACTTCTCTGTGGTGGACAGTGTGAAGGACGTATCTGTTGTGCACTGGAGGATGTCACTGTGGTGCACAGTTGTGAAGTTATCCCTGTTGTACACTGGACATTGTCCCTGTGGTGCACAGTGGGGAGGATGTCTCTCTAGTGAACAGTAGGAATGACATCACAATGCTAGATATTGGGGAGGATGACCCTGTGGTGGACAGTGGTAAGACGTCCTTCTGGTACACAGGAGGATATCCCTGTGGTGGACAGTGGGGAAAACATCCCTGTGTTGGCCAGTGGGGTAGACATCTCTGTGGTGGATGGTGAGAAGAATGTACCTATGGTGAATAGTGGGGAGGATGTCCTTGTGTTGGGCAGCTAGAAGGAAGTCCCTGTGTTGGGCAGTGGGGAGGATGTCACTGTGGTGGACAGTGGAGAGGATGTCCCTGTGGTGGACTGTGAAAAGGACATCCCTGTGGTAGACAGTGAAAAGGATGTAACTCTGGTGGAAATTTTAGAGAATGTCCATGTGGTGGGCTGTAGAAAAACGTCCGTGTAGTGGACAGCGGGCTGAACCTCTCTGTGGTGGACAATGAGAAGGTTGTCCCTGTGGTGGACAGTGGGGAGGATGTCCCGGTTGTGGACAGTGTGAAGGACGTCCCTGTGGTGGACAGTGAGGTAGATGTCCATTTGGTGGACAGTGGAAAGGATGTTTCTGTGGTGGACACTTTGAAGGACATACCTGTGGTGGACAGCGGGGAGGACTTCTCTGTGGTGGACAGTGAAGAAAGTGTCCCTTTGGTGGACAATGGAAAGAATGTTTCTGTGGTAGACGGTGGAAAGAAGGTCCCTATGGTGGACAGTGGGAAGGATGTTTCTGTGGTGGACACTGGGGTTTACCACCCTGTGGTGGACAGTGGAAAAGACATCCTTTTGGTGGTGAGTGGGGAAGATGTTCCTGTTGAGGACAGTTGGGAGGACCTCTCTGTTGGACAGTGGGGAGGATATCAGTGTGGTGGACAGTGTGATGGACGTCTGTTGTAGACAGTTGGGAGAACATCCCTGTGGTAGACAGTGGGGAGGATGTCCCCATGGTGGAAAGTTGGATGTTCCTGTAGTGGACAGTGGGGAGGATGTCCATTTGGTGGACAGTTTGAAGGACGAGCCTGTGGTGGACAGTGGAAATGACATCACTTTGGTGGACAGTGGGTAGGACGTTCCTGTTGTGGACAGTGTGGAGGACATCCCTGTGGTAGACAGTGGGGAGGATGTCCATGTTGAGGACAGTTAGAAGGACACTCCCTGTCATGGACAGTGGGAAGGACGTCTCTGGGGTGGATAGTGGGAAGAACGTCACTGTGGTGGACAGTGGAGAGGACCTCCCTGTGGTGGACAGTAGGAAGGACATGCCTGTGGTGGACAGTGGGGAGAACATTCCTGTTGTGGACTGTGGGAAGGACATCTCTGTGGTGGACAGTGGGTAGATTGTTTCTTTGGTGGAGAGTGGAAAGGATGTCCCTGTAGTGGACAGTGGGTAGATTGTTTCTTTGGTGGAGAGTGGTGAGGACCTTTCTGTGGTGCACAGGAGAACTTTCCTTTGGTGGACCATGTTAAGTATGTCCCAGTAGTGGCAAGTGCTTAGGACATCTCTTGGGTGGACAGTGGTGAGGACATCCCTGGTGTGCACCGGAGGATGTTTCTGTAGTGCACAGTAGTAAGGATGTCCCTGTATTGCACAGGAGGATGTACCTGTGGTGCACATTGGGGAGGATGTCCCTATGGGGAAAAGTTGAACTTCTCTCTTGTGGACAGTGGGAAGTATGTCCTTTTAGTGGACAGTGGAAAGGACGTCCCTGTGGTGGACAGTGGGGAAGACCTTCCTCTGGTGGACACTGGGGAGGAAGTCCCTGTGGTGGACAGTGGGGAGGATGTTCCTGTGGTGTACAGTGTGTAGATTGTCCCTTTTGTAGACAATGGGAAGGATGTCTTTTTGGTGGATACGGGGAAGACATCCTCATGGGTGGTGGACAGTGGATAGGACCCCCTGAGGTGGACAGTGGGTAGGTTGTCCCTGTGGTGGACAGTGAGGAGGACCTCTCTGGAGTGGATAGTAGGAAGGACATCCTTGTGATGAACAGTAGCAAGGATGTTTCTGTGTTGGACAGTGAAAAGGACATCACTGTGGTGGACAGTGGGAATGACGTCCCTGTTGTGGACAGTGGAAAGGATGTCCCTGTTGTCCACAGTGGTGAGGACATTCCTGTTTTACACAGGAGAATGTCCCTGTTCTGCACGGTGGGGAGGATATCCCTGTGGTGAACAGTAGGAAGGACATCCCTGTGGTAGACATTGGTGAGGATGACCCTGTGGTGGATAGTTGTAAGGATGTCCCTTGGTGGACAGTGGGGAGGACAATTCTGTGGTGGACAGTAGGGAAGATGTCCCTGTGGTGGAGAGTGGAAAGGATGTGCATGTGGTGGACAGTGGTGAGGATGTCCCTGTAGTGCACAAGAGGATGTCCCTGTGGTGCACAGTGGGGAGGATGACTCTGTGGCAAACAATGGGAAGGACATCACTGTGCTGGACATTGGCGAAAAAAAACTTTGTGATGGACAGTGGTAAGGGCGTTCTTGTGGTTTACTGGAGGTTGTCCCTGTGTTGGACAGTGGGAAGAATGTCCCTGTGGTGGACACTTGAGAGGATGTTTATGTGGTGGACAGTGGGAAGAACCTCTCTGTGGTGGATATTGGGATGGAATTCCCTGTGGTGGATGTGGGGAGGACATCCCTGTTATGAACAAGGGGAAGGACATTTATTTGTTAGACCATGGTAGCACGTCTCTTTGGTGGACAGTAGGAAATGTGTTCCTGTGGTGGACAGTGAAAAGGATGTCATTCTGGTGGACTGGGAGAGGACCTTCCTGTTGTGGACAGTGGGTACATCACTCTGGTGGACAATGTGCATGACTTTTCTGTGGTGGACAGTGGTTAGGACGTCACTGTGGTGGACAGTGCGTAGGACGTTTCTTTGGTGGACAATAAAAATGTCATCCCTGTGGTGGACAGGGAGGACCTTACTCTGGTGGACAGTGGGAAGGACGTCCCTGTTGTGGACAATGGAAAAAATATCCCTTTGGTCCACAGTGGTGAGAACATCCCTGTTGTACACAGAAAGATGCCCCTGTAGTACACAGTGTGGAGGACGTTTCTGTGGTGGACAGTGGGTAGGATGTTCCTGTGGTGGACAATTGGAAGGACGTCCCTGTGGTGGACTGTGGGAAGGACGTCCCTGTTGTGGACAGTGGATAATTTGTTTCTGTGGTGGACAGTGTGGAGGACTCCCTGTGGTAGACAGTGTGTAGGATATGCCTGTGGTGGACAGTGGGGAGGATTTCATTTTTTTGGACATGGGGGAGGACGTTTCTATGGTAGACAGTGGGAAGGATGTCCCTGTGGTGGAGAGTGAGGAGGATCTCTCTTTGGAGGACAGTGGGAAAGATGTACCTGTGGTGGACAGTAAAAATGACATCCTTGTGGTCAACAGTGGAGAGGACCTTCCTGTGGTGGACAATGGGGAGGAAGTCACTGTGTTGGACAGTGGAGAGGACCTCCCTCTGGTGGACAGTGGGTAGGTCGTCCTTTTGGTGGACAGTAAGAAAGATGTCCCTGTGGTGGACAGAGGGGAGGACATCCTCATGGTGGACAGTGGAGAGTATGTTTCTTTTGTGGACAATGGTTAAGATGTCGCTATCATAAACAGTGGGTACGATGTCCCTGTGGTCGACAGTGGTGAGGACGTTTCTGTGGTGCACAGGAGAACTTCTCTTTGTTGGACTGTGGGAAGTATGTTCCCATAGTGGAGTGTTTGTAGGACATCTCTTGGGTGGACAGTGTTGAGGACATCCCTGGTGTGCACAGGAGGATGTTACTGTGGTGCACAACAGTAAAAATGTCCCTGTTTTGCACAGGAGACTGTACCTGTGGTGCACAGAGGGGACTATTTCCTTGTGGACTACATTTGGGTGAACATCCCTCTTGTGGACAGTGGAAAAGACATCCCTTTGGTGGACAGTGGGGAGGATATCCCTATGGTGTACAGTGTGTAGATCGTTTTTTGGTGGACATTGGGAAGGATGTCCCTTTGGTTGACAGTGGGAAGGACATCCTCTTGGTGGACAGTGGAGGAGACCACTCTGTGGTAAACAATGGGAAGGAAATCCCTGTGGTGGACAGCTGGGAGACCTCTCTGGGGTGGACATTGGGGAGGACGTCCCTGTGGTGGACAGTGGAAAATACATACCTGTGGTGAACAATAGGGAGGATGTTTCTGTGGTGGACAGTGGGAAGGACGTCCCTGTGTTATTAAGAAAAATGTCCTTGTTGTGGACAGTGGAAATCATGTCCCTGTGGTCCACAGTGGTGACGAGGCCCTGTTGTACCCAGAAGGATGTCCCTGTGATGCACTGTGGGGAGGATGTCCCTGTGGTGAACAGAGGAAAGGACATCACTGTGCTGGACATTGGTGAGAATGACTCTGTGGTGGACAGTGGTAAGGTATTTTTGTGGAACACAGGAGGATGTCCCTGTGGTAGATAGTCGGGAGGACATCCCTGTGGTGGACAGTGGGAAGGATGTTCCTGTGGTGGAGAGTGGGCCGGAAGTTTCTGTTGTGGACAGTGGGAAGGACCTATCTGTGGTGGACATTGGGAAGGAATTCCTTGTTGTGAATAGTGGGGAGGACATTTGTTGGATAGTGGGTAGGACGTGCCTTTGGTGGACAGTAGGAAATATGTCCCTGTAGTGGACAGTGGGAAGGACATCTCTCTGGTGGACTGTGGGATGTACCACCTTGTGGTAGACAGTGGGTAGGACATCCCTCTGGTGGACAGTGTGTAGGACCTTTCTGTGGTGGACAGTGGGAAGGACGTCGTTGTGGTGGACAGTGAGTAGGACATTTCTGTGGTCGACAGTAAAATGACATCCCTGTGGTGGACAGGGGGAAGGACGTCCCTGTTGTGGACAGCAAAAAGGATGTCCCTGTGGTCCACAGTGGGGAGAATGTCCCTGTGGTGAACAGTCTAAAAGATGTCCCTGTGGTGGACTGCGTGTAGTACCTCCCTGTGGTAGAAAGTGGTTAGGACATCCCTGTGGTGGACAGTGGAAAGGACTTCCCTCTTTTGGACAGTGAAGAGGATGTTTCTGTGGTGGACAGTAAAAATGACATCCCTGTGGTGGACATTGGGGAGGACCTTAGTGTGGTGGACAGTGGGAAGGATGTCCCTGTTGTGGACAGAGGAAAGGACATCCCATAGTTCCACAGTGGTGAGGATGTCCCTGCTGTACACAGAAGAATGCCCCTGTGGTACACAGTGTGGAGGACGTCCCTGTGGTGGACAGTGGGGAGGATGTCCCTGTGGTGGACAGTGGGGAGGACCTCCCTGTGGTGGACAGTGGGTAGGTCATCCTTTTGGTGGACAGTGAGAAGGACATCCCTGTGGTGGACAGAGGGGAGGACATCCTCATGGTGGACAGTGGAGAGTACGTTTCTGTTGTGGACAATGGTTAAGATGTCGCTATCATAAACAGTGGGTACGAAGTCCTTGTGGTTGATAGTGGTGAGGATGTTTCTGTGGTGCACAGGAGAACTTCTCTTTGTTGGACTGTGGGAAGTATGTCCCCATAGTGGAATGCTTGTAGGACATCTCTTGGGTGGACAGTGTTGAGGACATCCCTAGTGTGCACAGGAGGATGTTCCTGTGGTGCACAACAATAAAGATGTCCCTGTTTTGCACAGGAGACTGTACCTTTGGTGCACAGAGGGGAGGATATCCCTGGCGTGGACAGTGGTTAGCATGTCCCTGTGCTGCACAGTTGCGAGGACAGTGGGGAGGACGTTTCTTAGGAAGACTGTGGGAAGTATGTCCCTGTGGTGAACGAGGAGGATCTCTCTTTGGAGGACAGTGGGAAAGACGTCCCTGTGGTGGACAGTGGTGAGCTGATTCTGTGGTGGACAGTATAAAGGACGTCATGGTGGTGGACAGTGGGGAAGATGTTCTTCTTATAAATAGTGTGAAGGACTTCCCTGTGGTGGACAGTGGGGATTATGTCCTGGTTGTGTTCAGTTGGGAGGACGTCCTTGTGGTGGACAGTGGGAAGGACATCCTCTTGGTAGACAGTGGAAAGAACGTCCCTGTGATGGACAATGGGTATGACCTCCCTCTAGTAGACAGTGGGTAGAAAGTCCCTGTGGTGGACAGTGGGAAGGATGACCCTTTTTTGGACAGTAGTGGTAGACTGTGGGAAGGATGTCCCTGTCATAGAGAGCGAGGAGGATCTCTCTTTGGAGGTCATTGGGAAAGACATTTCTGTGGTGCACAGTGGTGAGATGTTTCATTGGTGGACAGTAAAAGGGATGTTTCTGTGGTGGACAGTGGAAAGGACCTTCCTGTGGTGGACAGTTGGAAATGTCACAGTGGTGGACAGTGGATAGGAACAACCTGTGGTGAATAGTGGGAAGGACCTCCCTGTGGTGGACAGCAGGGAGGACCTCTCTGTGGTGGATAGTGGGAAGGACATCCCTGTGGTGGACAGTGTAAAGGATGTTCCTGTAGTGCACAGTGGTGAGGATATCTCTATTGTGCACAGGAGGATGTCCCTGTGGTGCACAGTGGGGAGAATGTCCCTGTGGTGGACAGTGGGAAGGATATCACTGTGCTGGACATTGGTGTGGACAAGCTGGTGGTGGACAGATGTTAGGACGTCCTTGTGGTACACAGGAGGACATCCCTGTGCTGGACAGTGAAGACGACTTCCCTCTGGTGAACAATGGGTAGAAATTCCCTGTGGTGGACAGTGGGGAAGATGTTTCTGTGGTGGACAGTGAAAAAAATTTCCCTGTCGTGGAGAGTTTGGAGGACATCTCTGGTGTGGACAGTGGTGAGGATGTCGCTGGTGTGCACAATAGGATGTCCCTGTGGTGCACTGTGTTGGGGATGTTCCTGTTGTGCACAGGAGGATGTCCCTGTGGTGCACAGTGGTAAGGACATCCTTGTGATACACAGGAGGACATCTCTGTGGTGAACAGTTCGAAGGATCTTCCTCTGGTGGACGGTTTGGGGGACGTCCTTGTGGTGGACAGTGGGAATGACATCTTTGTAGTGGACAGTGAGAAGGATGTCCCTGTGTTAAACAGTTTGGAAGAAGCTTCTGTGGTGAACAATGGGAAGAACTCTCTGTGGTGGACTATTGGAAGGACGTCCCTGTGGTGGACAGTGCGGAGGACATCCCTGTTTTGGACAGTGTGAAGGATGTCCCTGTTGTGGACAGTGGTAAGGATGTCCCTGTGGTGGATTATGGGGAAGATGGCCCTGTTGTGGACAGTGGTAAAGATGTCCCTGTGGTGGATTATGGGGAATATGTCCCTGTTGTGGACAGTGGGAAGGAATTCCCTGTGGTGAACAGTCGGAAGGAGTCCCTGTTTTGGACAGTGGAGAGGACGTTTCTGTGGTGAATAGTTGGAATGTCGTACCTGTGGTGGACACCACGGGGGACACTTTTTGGTGGACATTGTGAAAGACGACATTATGATGGACAGTGATGAGGATATTTCTGTGGTAGACAGTGTAAAGAACGTCCCTGTGGTGGACACTGGAGAGGACCTCTCTGTGATGGACAGTTAGAAGGACGTCCCTGTGATTGACAGTGGGGAGGACATCTCTCTGGTGGATGGTGGGAATCACATCCGTTTGGTGAACAGTGTGGAGGACATCCCTGTGGTGGACCATACAGAGGACCTTCCTATGGTGGACAGTTAGAGGACGTCACTGTGGTGGAAATTGGGAAGGATATCCCTGCGGTGGACAGTGGGGAGGACCTCCCTTTGGTGGACAGTGGGAAGGACGTCCCTATTGTGGACAGTAGAAAGGATGTTCCTGTGGTCCACAGTGGTGAGGATGTCCCTGTTGTGCACAGAGGATGTCCCAGTGGTGCACAATGGGGAGGATGTC
Organism: Arvicanthis niloticus; assembly: GCF_011762505.2. Lineage (NCBI taxonomy): Eukaryota > Metazoa > Chordata > Mammalia > Rodentia > Muridae > Arvicanthis > Arvicanthis niloticus. Next base: position 138,834,656 of record NC_047660.1, read on the forward strand.
CCTTTGGTGAATACTAGGAAGGACATCCCTATGATGGACAGTGATGAGGACATTTCTGTGGTAGACAGTGTAAAAGGACATCCCTGTGGTGGACATTGGTGAGGATGACCCTGTGGTGGACAGTGGTAAGAATGTCCCTTGTTGGACAGTGGGGAGGACCTCTCTGTGGTGGACAGTGGAGAGGATGTATTTGTGGTGGACAGTTAAGAGGATGACTTTGTGGTGGACAGTGGGAAGGACATCTCTTTGGTGGACACTGGGGAAGACATCCCTGTTGTGGACAGTGGGAATGAACTCACTCTGCTGGACATCCCTGTTGTGAACAGTTGGGAGGACATCTCTATGCTGGACAGTGGGAAGGACATATCTGTGGTGGACAGTGGGAGGACATATCTGTGGTAGACAGTGGGAAGGTCGTCACTGTGGTGAAAAGTAGAGAGGACCTTCCTGTGGTGGACAGTGGGAAGGACTTCACTGTGCTGGACATTGATGAGGACAACCCTGTGGTGGACAGTGGTAAGGATGTCCCTCTGGTGGAGTGTGGGGAGAAACTCCCTCTGGTGGTCAGTCAGGAGGATGTCCCTGTGGTGAACTGTGGGAAGGATGTCCCTTTTGTGGACAGTGGAGAGGACATCCCTGTGGTTGACAGTGGGGAGGACCTCACTCTGGTTGACAGTGGGGAGGACATTCCTGTTGTGGACAGTGGAGAAGATGTCCCTGTTGTGGACAGTGGGAAGTATGTGTCTGTGGTGGACAGTAGAATGGATGTCCATATGGTGGACAGTTGGAAGGATGTCCCTGTTGTTGACAGTGGGTAGGACTTCTCTGTGGTGGACAGTGGAAAGGACTTCCCTGTGGTGGACAGTGGAGAGGATGTCCCTGTTGTGGACAGTGGGAAAGATGTCCCTTTGGTGGACAGTAGGGAGGATGTCACTGTGGTGGACAGTGGAGAGGACATCCCTGTGGTGGACAGTAAGGAGGACCTCCCTATGTTACACATTGGGTACTCCCTCCCTTTGTTAGACAGTGGGGAGGACGTTTCTCTTTTGGACAGCCGGGATGAAGTTTTTGTGGTGGACAGATTCAAGGATGCCCCTGTGGTGGACAGCGGGGAGGATCTCTCACTGGTGAACATTGAGTTAGATGCTCCTGTGGTAGACAGTGATGAGGACGTTTCTGTGGTGGACAGTAGAAAGGACGTCCCTGTGGTGTACAGTAGAAAGGATGTCCCTGTGGTGTACAGTGGGGAGGACGTCCCTGTGGTGGACAGTGGAGAGGACGTCTCTGTGGTGGATACTGGGGTGGACGTCCCTGTGGTAAACAGAGGGGAGGATATATATTTGGTAAACAGAAAAGAGGATTTTCCTGTGGTTGACAGTGGGAAGGACGTCACTTTGGAGTACAGTGGGGAAGACGTCACTGTGGTGGACATTGGGAAGGATGTCTCTGTGGTGGACAGTGGGGAGGATGTCCCTGTGGTGAACACTGGGGTGGACATCCCTGTGGTGGACAGAGGGGAGGATGTCCCTGTTGTGTACAATGGAAAGGCTGTCCCTTTGTTGGACAGTGGGGAAGATGTCCCTTTGGTGGACAATTTGGAGGATGTCCCTGTGGTGGACAATAGGAAGAACATCCCTCTCATGGGCAGTTGGAAGGACTTCCCTGTGTTAGATTGTGGGAAGGATGTTTCTGTTGTGGACAGTGGGGAGGAGGTACCTGTGGTGGACAGTAGAGAGGATCTCCCTGTGTGGGACAGTGGGGAGGACATTTCTGTGGTGGACAGTGGGGTGGATGTCCCTGTGGTGGACAGTGATGAGTATGTTTCTGTGGTGCACAGGAGAAAGTACCGTTGGTGCACCTTGGGAAGGATGTCCCTGTCTTTGATAGTGCATAGGACATCTCTTGTGTGGACAGTGGTGAGGACATTCCTGGTGTGAACATGAGGATGTGCCTGTGGTGCACAGTGGAAAGGATGTCCCTGTGGTGAACAGGAGGATGTTCCTGTGGTGCACAGTGTTAAGGATGTCCTTTTGTTGAATGGTGGTGAGGACGTTCCTTTGGTGGACAGTGGGAAGGATGTCCCTGTGGTGGACAGTCGGGAGGACCTCTCTGTGGTGGACATTGAGGAGGACGTCACTGGTGTGGACAGTGGAAAGTTTGTCCCTGTGGTGCACTGTGGTAAAGACATCCTTGTGGTACACAGAAGAACATCCCTCTGGTGGACAGTAAGGAAAACATCCATGTGGTTGCCAGTGTGGTCGATGTCTCTGTGGTGGACAGTGGAAGGAATGTCAGTGTGGTGGACATTAGGGAGAATGTCCCTGTGGTGAACAGTGGGAAGGACATCACAATTCTGGACATTTGGCAGGACAACCCTGTGGTGGACACTGGTATAGACATCCTATTTGTATACAGGAGGACATCCCGGTGGTAGATATTGGGACAAAATCCCTGTGGTGGCCAATGTGGTAGACGTCTCTGTGGTGGATTGTGAGAAGAAGGTACCTGTGGTGGACTGTGGGGAAAACATCCCTGTAATGGACAGTGGAAGGGCTATCCCTGTGGTAGACATTGGTGAGGATGTCCCTGCGGTGGACAGAAGGTAGGACGTCCCTGTGTTGGACAGTGGGAAGGAAGTCCCTGTGGTGGACAGTGATGAGGACATTTCTGTGGTGGACAGTGGAAAGGATGTCACTGTGGTGGATAGTGGAGAGGACCTTTTTGTGGTGGACAGTGGGCAGGATATCCCTGTGGTAAACGTTTCTGTGGTGGACAGCAGGAAGGACATCTCTGTGGTGTACAGTGGGGAGGACTTCCCTCTTGTGGACACTAAGAAGGATGTCACAATGCTGGATATTGGGAAAGACGACCCTGTGGTGGACAGTGGTAAGGACATCCTTCTGGTACACAGGAAGATATCCATGTAATGGAAAGTGCAGAAAACATCCCTGTGGTGGCCGGTGTGGTGGATGTCTCTGTGGCAGATGGTGAGAAGAATGTACCAGTGGTGAACAGTGGGTAGGATGTACCTGTGGTGGATAGCGGGAAGGAAGTCCCTGTGGTGGACATTAAGGAGGATGTCAGTGTTGTGGACAGTGGAGAGGACATCCCTTTGGAGGACAATGGGGAAGAAATCCCTGTGGTGACCAGTGGAGAGGATGTCCCTTTGGTGGAAATTTAAGAGCATGTTCATGTGGTGGACAGTGGGAAGGACGTCCCTGTTGTGGACAGTGGATAGGACGTTTCTGTGGTGGACAGTGGGGAGGACCTCCCTGTGGTAGACAGTGTGTAGGAAGTTCCTGTGGTGAACATGTGGGAGGATGTCATTTTTTGGACAGCGGGGAGGACGTTTCTGTTGTAGACAGTGGGAAGGACGTCCCTGTGGTGAAGAGCGAAGTGGATCTCTCTTTGGAAGACAGTGGGAAAGGCTTCCCTGTGGTGGACAGTGGTGAGATGTTTCTGTGGTTGACAGTAAAAAGCACGTCCTTGTGCAGGACAGTGGAGAGGACCTTCCTGTGGTGGACAGTGGGAAGGCATCTCTGTGGTGGACAGTGGAAAGGACTTCACTGTCATGGACAGTGGAGAGGACCTCCCTGTGGTGGACACTGGGAAGGATATCCTTGTGGTGGACAGTGGGGAGGACATCCCTTTTGTGGACAGTGGGAAGGGTATCCTTGTGGTTGACAGTGGGAAGGACATCATCCCTATGGTGGAAAGTGGAAAGCACATCCATGTGATAGACATTGGGGAGGACTTCTCTGTGGTGGACTGTGGGAAGGATGTCCCTGTTGTGGACAGTAGAAAGGATGTCTCTGTGGTCCACAGTGGTGAGGATGTCACTGTTATACACAGAAGAATGTCCCTGAGGTTCACATTGGGGAGGATGTCCCTTTGGTGAACAGTGAAAAGGATGTCACTGTGGTGGACATTGGTGAGGATGACGCTTTTCTGGACAGTGGTAAGGAAGTCCCTGTGGTGGACAATGGGGAGGAACTGCCTCTGGTGTACATGGGGATGACGTCCCTGTGGTGGACTCTGGGGAGGATTCCCTGTGATAAACAATGGGAAGGACATCACTTTGGTGGACAGTGGGAAGGGCATCCCTGTCTTGGACAGTGAGAAAAATGTCCCTTTGGTGTACAGTGTCGAGGATGTCCATGTGGTGGACAGTGGGGAGGATTCTTGTGGTGGAGAGTTTGGAGGATGTCCTTGTGGTGGACAGTGGGAAGGACATCCCTTTGGTGGACAATGGGAAAGAGGTCCCTGTGATGGACAGTGGGAAGTACGTATCTTTGGTGGACTGTGGGAAGGACCTCCCTATGGTAGACAGTGGAAAGGATGCCCCTGTGGTGGACAGTGGTGAGGACCTCCCTGTGGTTGACAGTGGGTAGGACATTCCTGTGGTGGACAATATGTAGGACTCTCTGTGGTGGACAATGAGAAGGACGTTCCTGTGGTGGGCAGTGGGGAGGACCATCCTGTGGTAGACAGTGTGTAGGAAGTCCCTGTGGTGGACAGTGGGGAAGATGTAACTTTTTTGGACAGTGGAGACAACGTTTCTGTGGTGGACAGTGGGAAGGACATCCCTGTGCTGGAGAGTGAGGAGGATTTCCCTTTGGAGGACATTGGGAAAGATGTCCCTGTGGTGGACAGTGGTGAGATGTTTCTGTGGTGGTCAATAAAAAGCACGCCCCTGTGCTGGACAGTGGAGAGGACCTTCTTGTGGTGGGCAGTGGGAAGGACGTCTCTGTGGTGGACAGTGGGGAGGATGTCCCTGTTGTGGACAGTGGGAAGGACGTCCCTGTGGTGGACAGTGGTTTGATCATCCCTTTGTTGGACAGTGGGAATGACATCCATGTGGTGGATAGTGGGGAGGACGGCCCTGTGGTAGACAGTGTTAAGGACGTCCCTTTGTTGGACAGTGGAAAAGACGTCCCTATGGTGGACAGTGGGGAGGACGTCCTTGTGGTGTACAGTGGGGAGGACCTCCCTGTGGTGGACACTGGGGAGGAAGTTTCTGTAGTGGACAGTGGACAGTGGGAAGGACCTTTCTGTGGTGGAAATTGTGAAGGACTTTTCTGTGGTGGACATTGGGGAGGACATCCCTGTTTTGGACAGTGGGAAAGACATCCATTTGTTGGACAGTGGGTTGGACATCTCTTTGGTGGACAGTAGGAAATATGTCCCTGTGGTGTACAGTGGGAAGGATGTCCCTGTTGTGGACAGCGAAAAAATATCCCTGTGATCCACAGTGGTGAGAACGTCCCTGTTGTAAACAAAAGGATGTCCCTGTGTTTCAATGTGGTTAGGATGTCCCTGTGATAAATAGTGTGAAGGACATCCCTTTTGTGGACAATTGGAAAGACATCTCTGTGGTTGACAGTGGGAAGGACGTCCCTCTGGTGCACAGTGAGGAGGATGTCTCTGTGGTGAGCAGTTGGGAGGATGTCCCTCTTGTGGACAGTGGAAAGGATGTCACTTTGGTGGACAGTGGGAAGAATGTCCCTGTGGTGGACAGTTTGGAGGACATCCCTGTGGTGGACAGTGGAAAGGACGTCCCTTTGGTGAACAATGGGAAGGACGTCCCTGTTGAGGACAGTGGGAAGGATGTTCATTTGTTGGCCATTGGGAAGGAAATCCCTTTGGTGGACAGTAGGAAATAAGTCCCTGTGGTAAACAGTTGTAAGAACGTCCCTCTGGTGGACTGTGGAGACGACCTCCCTGTGGTGTACAGTGGGTAGAACATCCCTCGGGAGGACAGTGTGTAGGACCTCTCTGTGGAGGACAGTAGGAAGGACGTCCCTGTGGTGGACAGTAAAAAGGACATTCTCTGTTGTAGACAGTGGGAAGGATGTCACTGTGTTGGACAGAGGGGAGGATGTCCCTGGGGTGGACAGTGTGTAGGGACTCTGTGTTGGACAGTGGGGAGGACATCTCTGTGGTGGACAGTGATGAGGACGTTTCTGTGGTAGACAGTGAGAAGAAGTCTCTGTGGTGGACAGTGGAGAGAACATCCCCATGGTGGGCAGTGGAAAGGACATCCCTGTGGTGGAGAGTGGGGAGGACCTCTCTGTAGTAAACAGTGGGTAGGACATCCCTGTTGTGGACAGTGGAAAGGATATCCCTGTGGTGCACAATGGGGAGGACGTCCCTGTGATGGACAGTGGAAAGGAAATCCCTGCTGTGCACAGTGGTGAGGACTTCCCTGTTGTGCACAGGAGGATGTCCGTGTGGTACACAGTGGTGAGGATGTCCCTGTGGTGAACAGTGGGGAGGATGCCTCTGTGATAAACAGTGGGGAGGATGTTACTGTGCTGGACACTGGTTAGGACAACCCTGTGATGGACAGTGGTATGGATGTCCTTGTGGTACACAAGAGGATGTCCCTGTGGTGGACAATGGAAAGGATGTTCCTGTAGTCGACAGTGGGGAGGACCTTTCTGTGGTGGACAGTGAAAAGGACCACTATGTGTTGGTCAGTGGAAAGGATGTCCCTGTGGTGGAAAGTTCAGAGGGCATCACTGTGGTGGACAGTGGGGAGGATATCTGGGTGGTGGAAAGTTGGGAGAATGTGTCTGTGGTGGACAGTGGAAAGGACGTTCCTTTGGTGGACAATGGGGATGACATCCCTGTGGTTGACAGTGGGGAGGACCTTCCTATGGTGGACAGTGCAAAAGACGTCCCTGTGGTGGATAGTGGGGAGGAGTTCCCCGTGGTGGACAGTGGGAAGGACATCTCTGTGGCGAACAGTGTGGAGGTATATGGTGGAAAGTGGGAAGGATGTCCCTTTGGTGCACAGTGGGGAGTATGTCCTTCTGGTGAACAGTGGGAAGGACGTCACTGTGCTAGACATTGGTGTGGATGACCATGTGGTGGACAGTGTTAAAGACATCCTTGTGTTACACAGGAGGACGTCCCTGTGGTGGACAGTGGGAAGGATGTCCGTGTGGCAGAATGTGGGGCAGAAGTTTCTGTGATGGACAGTGGGAAGGACCACTCTGTGGTTTACAGTGGGAAGGATGTCCTTGTGGTGGACAGTGGGGAAGATTTCCCTATTGTGGACAGTGGGAAGCACATCACTGTGGTGGACAGTGGGGATGATGTCCCTGTGGTGGATATTGGGGAGAACGTCCCTTTGGTGGACAGTTTGAAGGACATCTTTTTGGTGGACAGTGGGAACGATGTCACTTTGGTGGACATTGGGGATGATGTCCTGCAGTGGACAGTGGAAAAGTCCTACCTATGGTAGACAGTGGGTAGGATATCCTTGTAGTGGACAGTGTGAAGTACGTCCCTGTTTAGAACAGTGGAGAGGATGTTTCTGTGGTTGACAGTGGGAAGTACTTCCCTGTGATGGACAGTGGAGAGGATCTCTCTGTGGTGGACAGTGATGAGGACGTTTCTGTGGTGGACAGTGGAAAGAAGTCTCTGTGGTGGACAGTTGAGAGGACATTCCCATGGTGGACCATGGGAAGGACGTCCCTGTGGTGGAGAGCAGGGAGGACCTCTCTGTAGTAAACAGTGGGGAGGACATCCCTGTGGTGGAAAGTGGAAAGGATATCCCTGTGGTGCACAGTGGGGAGGACTTCCCTGCTGTGCACAGGAGGATGTCCCTGTGGTGCACAGTGGTGAGGACTTCCCTGTTGTGCATAGGAGGATGTCCCTGTGGTGAACAGTGGGGAGGATGCCCCTGTGATAAACAGTGGGAAGCATGTCACTGTGCTGGACACTGGTTAGGACAACCCTGTGGTGGACAGTGGTATAGACGTCCTTGTGGTACACAAGAGGATGTCCCTGTGGTGGACAATGGGAAGGACGTTCCTGTAGTGGACAGTGGGGAGAACGTTTTTGTGGAGGACAGTGGGAAGGACCACTCTGTGTTGGACAGTGGAAAGGACATCCCTGTTTTGGACAGTGGAGAGGATGTCCCTGTGGTGGACAGTGGGTAGGAACTTTCTGTGGATGACAGTGGGGAAGATATCCCTGTGGTGGACAGTGGTGAGGACTTCCCTGTTGTGCACAGGAGGACGTCCCTGTGGTGAACAGTGGGGAGGATGCCCCTGTGATAAACAGTGGGAAGCATGTCACTGTGCTGGACACTGGTTAGGACAACCCTGTGGTGGACAGTGGTATAGACGTCCTTTTGGTACACAAGAGGATGTCCCTGTGGTGGACAATGGGAAGGACATTCCTGTAGTGGACAGTGGGGAGAACGTTTCTGTGGAGGACAGTGGGAAGGACCACTCTGTGTTGGACGGTGGAAAGGACATCCCTGTTTTGGACAGTGGAGAGGATGTCCCTGTGGTGGACAGTGGGTAGGAATTTTCTGTGAATGACAGTGGGGAAGATGTCCCTGTGGTGGACAGTGGGAGGAAATCCCTTTGGTGGACAGTGGGAAGGACATCCCTTTGGTGGATGGAGGAAGGACGTCCCTGTTGTGCACAGGACGATGTCCCTGTGGTACACAGTGTTGAGGACATTCCTGTTGTGCACAGGAGGATGTCCCTGTGGTGCACAGTGGGGTGGACAGTTGGGAGGATGTCCCTGTGGTGGACAGTGGGAACTTCATCCCTTTTGTAAACAGTGGGAAGAACGTCCCTCTGGTGGACAGTGGTTAGGATGTCCCTGTGGTAAACAGTGGTGAGGACCACTGTGGTAGACAGTGGGAAGGACTTACCTGTGGTGGACAGTGGGGAGGACATTTCTGTGGTGGACTGTTTGAAGGATGTCCCTGTGGTGTTCAGCAGGAAGGACCTCTCTTTGGTGGAAAGTGGGAAAAAAGTTCCTGTGGTGGACAGTGATGAGGACGTTTCTGTGGTGGACAGTGGAAAAGATGTCCCTCTGATAGAAAGTGGAGAGGACCTTCATGTGGTGAACAGTGGGAAGGACGTCCATGTGGTGGACAGTGGAGAGGAACTTACTGTGTGGTCAGTGGGATAAACATCTCTGTTGTGGACAGTGAGAAGGATGTCCCTGTCATGGACAGTTGGGAGGACATCCATGTGGTGGACAGTGGTAAGTACATACCTGTGGTGGAGAGTAGGGAGGATGTCCCTGTGATGGACAGTGTAGAGGATGTCCCTGTGGTGGTCAGTAGAGAGGACATCCCTGTGGTGGACAGTGGGGCAGTTGTTTCTGTGGTACACATTAGGACATCCCTGTGGTAGACAGTGTGGAGGATGTCACTTTACTGTATAGGGGGGATGATGTACCTGTGGTGGACAGTGGGGAGGATGTCCTAGTGGTAGACAGTAAAAAGGACATCCCTATTGTGGACAGTGGAAAGGAATTTCTTGTAATGAAAAGTGGAGAGGACTTATCTATTGTGGACTTGAGGAGGATATCACTGTAGTGGACAGTTGGAAGAACTTCCCTGTGGTGGACAGTGGGGAACAGGTCTTTGTGCTGGGCAGTGGGGAGGACATCCATGTGGTGGACGGTGAGAAGGACATCCCTGTGTTAGACAGTGGGAAGCACGTCTCTGTGGTGGACAGTGAGGAAAATGTCCTTGTGGTGGACAGTGGGGAGGACTTCCCTGTTGTGGGAAGTGGGAAGGAATTCCCTGTGGTGGACAGTGGGTAGGACATCTCTGTTGTGGACAGTGAGAGGGACATACCTATAATGGACAGTGGGAAGGATGTTTCTGTGGTGGACAGTGTGGAAGAAATCCTTTTGGTTTACAGTGCAGAAGACATCCCTATAGTGAACATTGTGGATGAAATTCCTGTGGTGGACAGTGGGTAGGACATCTTTGTGGTGGACAGTGAGGGAGACATCCCTGTAATGGACAGTTAGGAGGATGTCACTGTGGTGGACAGTGGGGAGGATGTCTCTGTGGTGGATGTTGGGGAGGAGATCCCTGTGGTGGACAGTAGGAAGGACATCCCTGTGGTGGACAGTGAGGAGGATGACCCTGTGGTGGACAGTGGGGAGGACTTCCCTGTGCTGGAGATTGGGGAGGACATCCTTGTGGTGGACAGTGGGGAGAATGTCATTGTGGTGGACCATGGGGAGGATGTTCCTGGGGTGCACAGGAGGATGTCCCTGTAGTGGACATTTGGGAGGATGACCCTGAGATGGACAATGAGGAGGACATCCCTGTGGTAGACAGTCGGCAGGATTTCCATGTGGTAACAGTGGGGAGGACATCCCTTTAGTGGACAGTGAAGAGGACATCCCTGTGGTGGACAATAAGGATGATGTACCTGTGGTAGACAGTGGGGATGATGTCCATTTGGAGGACAGTGTGGAGAACATCTTTGTGTTAAACAGTGGGGAGGATGTCCCCGTGGTGTACTGTGGGGAGGACGTCTCTGTGGTGGAAAGTGCAAAGGACATACCTGTAGTAAACAGTGTGAAGAAAGTCCATGTGGTGGACATTAGGGACAACATCTCTGTGTTGGACAGTGTGGAGGATGAGCCTATGTTAGACCATGTGGAGTACATCCATTTGGTGAACAGTGCAAAGGTCATTTCTGTGTTGCACAGGTAAACATCCCTGTGGTGGACAGTAATGAGGACATCCCTGTGGAAAACAGTGGGGAGAATGTCCCTGTTGAGGACAGTGGGGAAGACATCTCTGTTGTGGACAGTGGAAAGTTCATACCTGTGGCGGACAGTGGGAAGGATGTCTTTGTGGTGGACAGTGGGAAGGACATCCCTGTGGTGGAAATTGGGGAGTATGTCCCTGTGGTGCACAAGAGTACATCCCTGTTGTGGAGACTGAGGAGTATGTCCATGTGTTGGACAGTGGGGATGACATCTCTGTGGTTGACAGTGTGGAGGATGTTTCTGTGGTGGTCAAAAGAGAGGACACCCTTGTGTTGGACAGTGGGGAAGACGTTGCTGTGGTGGACAGTGTGGAAAACATATTTGTGGTTGACAGTGTGGAGGACATAACTGTGGGGGACAGTGGGGAAGACTCCCCTGTGGTGAAACTGGGGAGGACATCCCTGTGGTGGACAGTGAGGAGGACATCCCTATGGTGAACAGTGAGGAGGATGTCCCTGTGGTGGACAGTGGAGAGGACGTCCCTGTTATGGACTGTGTGGAGGATTTCACTGTGGTTAACAATGAGAAGGACGTTTTGTGGTGGACAGTGGGGATGAAGATCCTGTGGTGCACAGGAGGATGTCCCTGTGGTGGACAGCAAGGAGGACGTCCCTGTGGTGGAACGTGGGGAGGATGTCCCTGTGGTGTTCAGTTGGGAAGACGTCCCTGTGGTGGACAGTGGGGAGTATGTCCCTTTTTTGGACAGTGGGGAGGACGTTTCTGTGGTAGACTGTGGGTAGTATGTCCCTGTGGTGGAGAGCAAGGAAGATCTCTCTTTGGAGGACAGTGGGAAAGATGTAACTTTGGTAAACAGTGGTGAGATGTTCCTGTGGTGGACAGTAAAAAGGATGTCCTGGTGGTGGACAGTGGAGAGGACCTTCCTGTGGTGGACAGTGGGAAAAACATCCCTGTGGTGGACAGTGGGGAGGAGCTCTCTGCAGTGGACTGTGGGGAGGACATCCCTGTGGTATACAGTGCAAAATATGTCCCTGTAGTGCACAGTGGTTAGGATGTCCTTGTTGTGCACAGGAGGATGTCCCTGTGGTACACAGTGGTGAGGACTTCACTGTTGTGCCCAGGAGGATGTCCCTGTGGTGCACAAAGGGGAGGATGTCCTTGTGGTACACAGTGGGAAGGACGTCATTGTGCTGGACATTGGTGTGGATGACCTTGTAGTGGACAGAGGTAAGGACATCCTTGTGGTACACAGGAGGATGTAACTGTGGTGGACAGTGGGAAGCATGTCTGTTTGGTGGACAGTGGAAAGGACGTCCTTGTGGTGGACAGTGTGGAGGACATCCCTGTCATGGAAGGTGGGGAAGACCTCCCTGTGGTAGACAGTGGATAGGAAAACCCTGTGGTAGACAGTGGGAAAGATGTCCCTGCGTTGGACAGTGAGAAGTAAGTCAGAAGGATGTCTCTGTGGTAGACACTGGGGTGGACGTCCTTGTGGTGGACAGTGGAAAGGACCTTCCTATTGTGGAAAGTGGGAAAAACATCCCTGTGGTGGATAGTGGGTAGGACCTCTCTGAAGTGGACAGTGGGGTGATATCCCTGTGGTGGACAGTGGAAAGGATGTCCCTGCAGTGGACAGTGGAAAGGACATTCCTGTGGTGGACAGTGGGAAGGATGTCTCTGTTGTAGACACTGGGGTGGACCTTCCTATTGTGGAGAGTGGGAAAAACATCCCTGTGGTGGACATTGGGGAGGACCTCTCTGATGTGGACAGTGGGGTGACATCCCTGTGGTGGATAGTGGAAAGGATGTCCCTGTAGTTCACAGTGTTGAAGAAGTTTCTGTTGTGCACAGGAGGATGTCGCTGTGGTACCCAGTGGTGAGAATGTCCATGTTGTGCACAGGATGATGTACCTGTGGTGTAGTGTAGGGAGCATATTCCTGTGGTGAACATTGGGATGGTCGTCACTGTGCTGGATATTGGTGTCAACAACCTTGTGGTGGACAGAGGTAAGGATGTCCTTGTGGTACACAGGAGGACATCCCTGTGGTGGACAGTGGGGAAAATGTCCATGTGGTGGACAGTGGGAAGGACGTCCCTGTGGTGGACAGTGGGGAGGACATCCCTAACGTGGAAGGTGGGAAAGACCTACCTATGGTAGAGAGTGGGTAGGACATCCCTGTGGTGGTGAGTGGGAAGGTTGTCCCTGTGGTGGACAGTGGGGAGGAAGTCTCAGTGGTGGACAGTGGAAAAGATATACCTGTGGTAAACAGTGATGAGGACGTTTCTGTGGTGGACAGTTGAAAGGACGTCACTGTGGTGGACAGTGGAGAGGACCTTCATGGGTTGGACAGTGGAAAAGAAGTCCCAGTGGTGGATGAAAGAATGTTTCTGTGGTGGAGAGTGGGGATGATGTCCCTGTGGTGGACAGTGGAAAGGATGTCCTTGTGGTGTACAGTGGGGCTATGTCCCTCTGGGGGTCAGTCATGAGGACCTGCCTTTGGAGAACAGTGGGAAGGACGTCCCTTTGGTGTACAGTTTGAAGGACGTCCCTTTGGTGGGCAGTGGGAAGGACATTTCTCTGATGGACAGTAAGGAGGATGTCTCTGTGGTAGACAGTTGGGAAGACATCTCTGTCTTTTACTGTGGAAAGGACAACCCTTTGGTCAACAGTAGAAAGGATGTCACTGTTGTGGAAAGTGAGTAAAAATTCCCTGTGGTAGACATTGGGTAGGATGTCCCTGTGGTGAACAGCGGGGAAGACCTCTCTCTGGCAGACAGTTGGAAAGACATCCCTGTTGTGGATAGTGATGAGGATGTTTCCATGGTCAACAGTGGAGAGGACCTTCATGTGTTGGACAGTGGAAAAGAAGTCCCAGTGGTGGATGGTGGGGAGGATGTCCTGTGGTAGACAGTGGAGAGGGCCTCTCTTTCATGGACAGTTTGGTGGATGTACTTTTGGTGGACAGTAGGAAGAACGTGACTTTTGTGGACAGTGGGAAAATGTTCCTATGGTGGACAGTGGGAAGGACATCCCTGTGATTCACAGTGGGGAGGATGTCTCTGTGGTGTACTTTGGGGAGGACCTCCCTGTGGTTGACAATAAGTAGTACCTCTCTGTAGTGGACAGTGGAAAGGACGTCCCTGTGGTGAGAGTGGGGAGGACATCCCTTTTGTGGACAGAGGGAGGATGTTTCTGTGGTGGAGAGCATGGAGGATCTCTCTGTGGAGGACAGTGGGACAAACATCCCTGTGGTGGACAGTGATAAGATGTTTCTGTGGTGGACAGTAAAAAAAGTCCCTGTGGTGGACAGTGGAGAGTATCTTCCTGTGGTGGACAGTGTGAAGGATATCACTGTGCTGGACATTGATGAGGACAACCCTGTGGTGGACAGTTTTAAGGATGTCTTTGTGATGGACAGTGGAAAAGATGTCCCTGTGGTTGACAGTATGGAGGATATCCCTGTGGTGGACAATGTTAAGGATGTCCTTGTTGTACACAGGAGGACATCCCTGGGGTAGACAGTGAGGAAAACTTCTTTCTGGTGAACAATGGGTAGGACGTCCCTGTAGTGGACAGTGGGGAGGATGTCATTGTGGTGGACAGTGCGGAGGACATATCTGTGGTGGACATGGGTGAGGGTGTTTCTTTGTTGAACAAAAGAATGTCCCTTTGGTGGACCATGAGAAGTATGTCCCTGTAGTGGAGAGTGTGTAGGATATCTCTGGGGTGGACAATGGTGAGGACTTCCCTGGTGTTCACAGGAGAATGCCCATGTGGTGCACAGTGAGGAGGATGTCCCTGTGGTGAAAAGTGTGTAGGACGTCCCTTTGGTGGACAGTGGGGATTACCTCCCTGATGTAGACATTAGATAGGATGTTCCTGTGGTGGAGAGTGCAGAGAATGTCCTTGTTTTGGACAGTGGAGAGGACATTTCTGTGGTGGACAGTTTAAAGGATGTCACTGTGGTGGATAGCGGAAAAGACCTTTCTGTGGTGGACAGTGGGAAAGACGTCCCTGTGATGGACAGTGATGAGGAAGTTTCTGTTGTGGACATTGGAAAGGACATCCCTGTGGTGGACAGCGGGGAGAATCCTTCTGTGGAGGACAGTGGGAAAGACGTCCCTGTGGTGGTCAGTGATGAGGATATTGCTGTGGTAGACAGACAAAAGGACGTTCATGTGGTTTACAGTGGAGAGGAACTTCCTGTGGAGGACAGTGGGAAGGTCATCCCTGTGTTGGACAGTTGGGAGGCTGTTTCTGTGGTGTACAGTGGAGAAGAACTCTCTCTAATGGACAGTGGGAAGGACGTCCCTGTGGTGGACAGTAGGGAGTATGTTCCAGTTGTGGACAGTGGGAAGGACATCCCTTTGATTCACAGTGGGAAGGATGTCCTTTTGATGGACAGTGGGAAGGACCTCTCTGTGGTAGACAGTGTGTAGGTCATCCCTGTGTTGGACAGTGGGGAGGACGTCTCTCTTTTGGACACTACAGAGGACGTTTCCGTGGTAGACATTGAGACGGACATCCCTGTGGTGAACAGCGGGGAGGATTCCTCTGTGGAGGACAGTGGGAAAGACATCCCTGTGGTGGACAGTGATGAGGATATTGCTGTGGTAGACAGTAAAAAGGACATCCATGTGGTTTACAGTGGAGAGGACCTCACTGTGTTGAACAGTGGGAAGGTTGTACCTGTTGTGGACAGCGGGAAGGACCTATCTGGGGTGGACAGTAGGGAAGAAAATCCCTTTGGTGGACAGTGGGAAGGACATTTTTTTAATGGACATTGGGTATGATGTCTTTGTGGTAAACAGTGGGGAGGACGTCCATGTGGTGGAGAGTGGGGATTACATACCTGTGGTAGACAGTAGATAGTATGTCCCTGAGGTGGAGAGTGTAGAGGACATCCTTGTTTTGGACAGTGGGGAGAACATTTCTGTGGTGGACAGTGGGAAAGACAACCCGGTGGTGGACAGTGGAGAGGACCTTTCTGAGGTAGACAGTGGGAAGTACATCCCTGTGGTGGACAGTGGGGAGGTCATCCTTGTGGTATACAGTGAGGAGGATGTCCCTTTGGTGGACAGTTTTGTGGACATCCCTGTGGTGGACAGTTAGAAGGACATCCCTTAGGTGGACAGTGGGGAGTATGTCCCTGTGGTTTACAGTTGGGAGAATGTCCCTGTTGTGGATAGTGAGAAGGACGTCTCTTTGGTGGAAAGTGGACAGGATGTCCCTTTGGTGGGCAGTGAGGAGGACCTCCCTATGATGGACAGTGGGGAGGAAGTTTCTGTGGTGGACAGTGGGGAGAAGTTCGTTTTGGTGGACTGTGGGAAGGACGTTTTTGTGGAGATCATGGGAAAGGACATACATTTTTGGACATTGGGGAAGTCGTTTCTGCGGTGCAGAGCCTGGAGGATCTCTCTGTAGAGGACAGTGCAAAAGATGTCCCTGTGGTGGACAGTGATGAGACGTTTCTGTGGTGGACAGTAAAAAAATCCCTGTGGTGGACAGTGGGGAGGATGGCCCTGTGGTGAACAGTGGTAAGGACGTCCCTGTGGTGGACAATGGGGAGGATATCCCTGTGGTGGACTGTGAGGTGGAGGTCGCTGGGGTGGACAGTGGTGAGGACATTTCTGTGGTGCACAAGAGAACATCCCTTTGGTGTACTATGGGAAGGATGTCCATGAAGTGGAGAGTGTGAAGGACATCTCTGGTGTGGACAGTGGTGAAGACGTTTTTGGTGTTCACAGGAGGATGTCCCTGTGGTGCACAGGGGTAAGAATGTCCCTGTTGTGCATGGGAGGATGCCCCTGTGGTGCACAATGGGGTGGATGTACCGGTGGTGATTGCTGGGAAGAATGTTCCTTTGGTGGACAGTAGGGAAGATATCCCTGTGGTGGACAGTGAGGAGGACATCCCTGTAGTGGACAGTGGAGAGGACCTCACTGTGAAGGACAGTGTGTAATGTCCCTGTGGTGGATGTTCTTATAATGAACAGTGGGAAGGACATCACTGTGCTGGACATTGGTTAGGACAACCTTCTGGTGGACAGTGGTAATAATGTCATTGTCATACACAGAAGGTCATCATTGTGGTGGACAGTGAGGAGGAGCTCCCTCTGATGGACAGTGAGGAGGATGTCCCTGTGGTGGACAGTGGTGAGGACGTCCCAGCGCTGGACAGTGGGAAGGATGTCCCTGTTGTTGACAATGGGGAAGTCGTGCCTGTGGTGTACAGTGGGGAGAACATCCCTGTGGTAGACAGTGGAAAAGACGTTTTTTGATGTACAGTGGAAAGGACATCTCTGTGGTAGTCAGTGGGGAGGATGTTTCCGTGGTGGACAATGATAAGGACGTCCCTGTTGTGGACAGTGGGAAGGACGTCCCTGTGGTGGACAGTGGAAAGGCTATCCCTGTGGTGGAATGTCTGTATTACGTCCCTGTGGTGTACAGTGTGTAGGATCTCTTTGTGGTGGACAGTGGAAAGAACATCACTGTGGTGGACAGTGGGGAGGATGACTCTGTTTTGAACAGTGGGAAGGACATCCCTGTGATGGACAGTTGGGAGGATGTCCTTGTCATGGAGATTTGGGAGAATGTCCTTGTGGTGAACAGTGGGAAGGACATCCCTTTGGTTGACAGTGGAAAGGATGTCCCTGTGGTAGAAAGTGGAGGAGACCTTCCTGTGGTGGAAAGTGGGAAGGACGTCCCTGTGGTGGACAGTGGGGAGAACGTCCCTGTGATGGATAGTGGAAAGTACGTCCCTTTGTTGAACAGTGGGAAGGACGTCCCTGTGGTGGACAGTGTGATGGTTTTCCCGATGATGGGCATTGGGGAGGATGTTCCTGTTTTTCAGGGTTGGAAGGACACTTCCTTTGGTAAACAGTGTGAGGGACATTCATTTGGTGGACAGTTGGAAGGACATCTCTGTGTTGTACAGCGGGGAGGACGTCCCTGTGTTGAACAGTGGGAAGGACATCACTGTGGTGGATAGTAAGGAAGATGTCTCTGTTGTTGTCCGTGGGGAGGACCTTTCTCTGGTGGACAGTGGGCAGGATGAACCTGTGGTGAAGAGTGGGGAGGAGTTCCCTGTGGTGTACAGTGGGAAGGATGTCCCTGTTGTAAACAGTGGGTAGGTCCTGTCTTTGGTGGACAGTGGAAAGGGTGTCCCTGTTGTGGACAGTGAAAAGGATGTCCCTGTGTTCCACAGTGGTGAGGACGTCACTGTTTTGTACAGGAGGATTTCTGTGTGGTACACAGTGAAGAGGATGTCCCTGTGGTGAACAGTATGATGGATGTCCCTTTGGTGGACATTGGTGAGAACAACCCGTTGGTGGACAGTTGTAAGGACAACGATTTGGTGCACAGTGGGGAGGATGTCCCTGTCATGAACAGTAGGAAGAATGTTCCAGTGGTGGACATTGGTGAGGACATCCATGTGGTGGACAGCGGTGAGGATGTCCCTGTGGTGGACAGTGGGAAGGACATCTCTGTGGTGGACAGTGTGAAGGATGTCCCTGTGATGGAAAGTGGGGTGATATTTCTGTGAACAGTGGAAAGGACTGTGGTGGACAGTAAAGTGGACGTCCCTGTTGTGAACAGTGGGAAGGATGTTCATTTTTTGGACTTTAGGAAGAAAGTCTTTTTGGTGGACAGTATGAAATATGTCCCTGTGGTAAACAGTTCAAAGGACATCCCTCTGGTGGACTGTGGGAATGACCTCCCTGTGATGGACAGTGGGTAGAATGTACCTGGGCAGGAAAGTGTGTAGGACCTTTCTGTGGAGAACAGTGGAAAGGTCTTCCCTGTAGTGGACAGTGGAAAGGATGACAACTTTGTGGACAGTGGGAAAAACATCATTGTGGTGGACAATGGGGAGGACTTCCCTGTTCTGGACAGTGTGAAGGACATCCGTGGTGTGTACAGGAGGATGTCCCTGTGGTGCACAGTGGTAAGAAAGTCCCCGTTCTATACAGGAGAATATCCCTGTGATGCAGTCGGGAGGATGTTCCTGTGGTGAACAGTTGGGTGAACATCCCTGTTGTGGACAGTGGAAAGGATGTCCCATTGGTGGACAGTGTGGAGGACGTCCCTGTGATAGACAGTGGGGAGGACATCACTCTTGTGGACAGTGGGGAGGACGTCTACAGTGGGGAGGAGATCTTTGTGGTGGAAGGTGAAAAGGACATCCCAGTTATTGACAGTGGAAAAGATTTCCCTGTGGTCCACAGTTGTGAGGATTTCCCTGTTGTGCACAGGAGGATGTCTCTGTGGTGAAGTGTGGAAAGGATGTCCCTGTGGTGGACAGTGGTAAGAACGTCACTGCAGTGGACAGTGAGGAGGACCTCTCTGTGGTGGACAGTTGAGAGGACGTCCTGTGGTAGACAGTGGAAAGGACACCTTATGGTACACAGGAGGACAGTGAGGAGGACGTCCCTGTGGTGGACAGTGGAGAGGACCTCACTGTGGTAGACAATAAGAAGGATATCCCTGTGGTTGACAGCGGGGAGGACCGCTCTGCGGTGGACAGTGGGGAGGACGTCCCTGTGATGGACAGTAGAAAGGATGTCTCTGTAGTGCACAGTGGTGAGGCATCCTTCTTGTGCACAGGAGAATGTCCCTGTGGTGCACAGTGGGGAGGATGTCTCTGTGATGGACAGTGGAAAGGATGTTCCTGTTATGGACAGCAGGAAGGACATCCCTGTGGTGGACAGTGGGGAGGATGTCCCTGTAGTGGATGTTTGGGAGGACATCCATATGGTGGACCATGTGAAGGACATCCCTTTGGTGGAAGTGGGAAGACATCCCTCTGGTGGACAGTGGGGAGGAGGTCCTTGTGGTGTACATTGAAAAGGACATCTCTGTTATTGACAGTGGAAAAGATTTCCCTGTGGTCCACAGTTGTGAGGATGTCCCTGTTGTGCACAGGAGGATGTCTCTGTGGTGAACTGTTGAAAAGGCTTTGCTATGGTGGACAGATGGAAGGACGTTCCTGTTGTTGACAGTGGGAAGGATGTCTCTGTGGTGGACAGTGGGGAGGATGTCTTGTTGTCAACAGTGGGAAGGATGTCCCTGTGGTGCACAGTTGGAAGAATGTTTCTGTAGTGGACAGTGGGGAGGATGTCCCTGTGGTGCACAGTGGTGAGGATGTCCCTGTGGTGGAAAGTGGGAAGGACATCCCTTTGGTAGACAGTGGGGAAAACCTTTTTGTGGTAGACAGTGGGGAGGACCTCCCACTTGTGGACAGTGGGGAGGAGGCGACTGTGGTGGACAGTGGGGAGGATGTCCCTGTGGTGGATAGTTGAAAGGATGTCCCTGTGGTGCACAGTGTTGAGGATGACACTGTTTTGCATAGGAGGATGTCCCTGTGGTGCACAGTGGGGAGGATGTTCCTGTGGTGAACAGTGGGAAAGACATCCATGTGGTGGACATTGGTGAGAATGACCCATTGTGGTCAGTGGAAAGGACGTCCATTTGGTACACAGGAAGACATCCCTGTGGTGGCCATTGGGGTAGACATCTCTTTGGTGGTTGGTGAGAAGAATGTACCTGTGGTGGACTGTGGGGAAAACATCCCTTTGGCGGACAGTGGGAGGGATGTCCCTGTGGTGGACAGTGGAAAAGAGGTCCCTGAGGTGGACTGTGGGGAGGACCTTTCTGTGGTGGACAGTGCAAAGGACATCCCTGTGGTGGACAGTGGGTAGGATGTCCCTGTTGTGGACAGTTGGGAGGAAATCCCTGTGGTTTGAAGGATGTCCCTTTGGTGGACAGTAGGAAGGACATCCCTGTCGTGGACTGTGGGGAGGACCTATCTCTTGTGGACAGTGAGGAGGACGTTTCTGTGGTGGACACTGGAAAGAATTTCCTGTGGTGCACAATGGTGAGAAAGTTCCTGTAGTGCCTAGAAGTATGTCCCTGTGGGTCACAGTGGGGAGGAAGTTCCTGTGGTGCACAGTGTGCAGTATGTCCCAGTGGTTTACAGTGGGAAGTATGTCGCTGTGTTTGACAGTTGGGTGGACATCCCTGTGGTGGACAGTGGGGAGGATTTCACAGTGGTGAACAGTGGGGATGATGGCCATGTGGACAGTGAGGAGGATGTTCCTGTGGTGCACAGGAGAATGTCTGTTTGGTGGACAGTGAAAAGGATGTCGATGTATTGGAGAATGAGGAGGACATCTGAGGTGGACAGTGGTAATAACATCCCTTTTGTACACAGGAGTATGTCCCTGTGGTGCACAGTTTGGAGGTTGTCAGTGTTGTGCACAAGAGGATGTCCCTGTGGTGTACATTGGAAAGGATGTTCCTTTGGTGAACAGTGGGAAGAATATCACTGTGCTGGATATTGTTGAGAACATCCCTGTGGTGGACAGTGGTAAGGACATCCTTGTCGTATAAAGGAGGACAACACTGTGGTGGAGAGTGGGGAAACCATCCCCGTGGTGTCCAGTGGGGTGGATGTCTCTGTGGTGGATAGTGGGA